>NC_046158.1:70342040-70642040 GCF_011064425.1 Rattus rattus
TGTCTGTTTCCTAAAAGCAAATATAACCCAAATAGGAAAAATCTAACTTTAGGTTCCTTTATTATCTTTTACAGACATATAACATACACCCACACACCCACACCCACACCCCACCACCCCCACCCACCCACACCCACACCCACACCCACACCCACACCACACCCACACCCACACCCACACACCACACCCACACCCACACCCACACCCCCACCCCCAACCACACCCACACCCACACCCACACCCACACCCACACCCACACCCACACCCACACCCACACCCACACCCACACCCACACCCACACCCACACCCACACCCACACCCACACCCACAGAGAGAGAGAGAGAGAGAGAGAGAGAGAGAGAGAGAGAGAGTGCCTCTGGCTTGTAGTAACAACTGATTATATTTCCCATTTTCTAGAAAAAGTCTGATTGATGTGCTAAATCTATCAAGTTTTTCAGGTCAGAAAGTTCTGGTTTCTCATTTCAATGTTATTATGTAACTTCACAAATAATGCCTTAGAAAGTTATGTCCTGACCCTTACGTTTGCCATCCCATAATCTCATTACTTACTTAGTATAGATATTTTTCTTGCAGGTTTCATAATTTTTCTACTGTAGGAGCAGATCGAAGAGAGTAATGATTAAAGAAATATTCAGGACATCAGTCTTCTCATTCACAAATTTGTTAATAGTTTTGATAGGTTAGTTGACTCTGGTGGTCTTCTTATGGAGTCCCTATCCCCACCAGGCTCGTTAATTCTTCCCCCCAAAATCTTCCACAACACTGTCAGAGCTCTATCTAGGGTCTCTGCATCTGTTTCAGTCATCTATTGGGTGGAGCCTTTCAGAAGAGAGTTATGATAGGCCCCTGTCTAAAAGCATAACATAGTATCATTAACAGTATGACAGACAGGTTCTTTCCATGGGATGGCTCTTGATTTAGGCCAGTCATTGGTTGACTATTCCCTTAGTTTCTGTCCCATCTTTTTTACCTGCAATCCTTGCAGACAATACAAAGCTCAGTCAAAGATTTTATGGGTTGGTTGGTGTACTTATGCTTCCACTGGGAATCCTGTCTGGCTATGGGAGGTGGCTATTTCAGGCTCCATATCCAAAGATGCTAGGAGTCTAAACTAGAATCACCCTCATAAAGTCCATGGAGTGTCCACCATTCCTTGTCTCTGGCACTTCCTAGAGATGCTCCCCCAAGCTCAACCCTCTCTCCATAGCTCTCGCTATACCTCATTCCCCACCTCTGTTCATCTACACATACACTTTCCCAATTTTTCTCCCTCTATCCACCTGGAATAGCTATAACTTCCCCATTCTGAATGAGATTCAAGAATTCTCTGTAGGAACATCCTTGTTATTTTGTTTCTGTGGGTCTATGGATTGCAGCCTGCGTAATCCTGTAGTTAATGGCTAATATCCGCTTATAAGGGGGCATATACCATGCATGTCCTTTTGGATCATCATTCAAGATGTTTTCTTTTTTGTTCAAAACATTTGCCTGCCCATTTTGTGATGTTCTTGTTTTTAATAGCTGTGTAGTTTTCCCGGTTTTGCATTGAAGGAAATCTGTGATGTTTCAATTTTCTGGCTACTATGAATAAATTTGCTATGAACATAGTTGAAAAAATGTCCTTTTGGTATGATAGAACAATTTTAAAATATGGAGCCTTTCAAAAATTTGTGTCATTATTGGTAAGGGGCAAGGTAATCATTTCTGTATTGTTAACTTTTAGTATATATGCTAATGAAATGAACACTTGTGTCGTACTCCTTACTAATATGTAAGGGGACAGTTTAGAAACTTTCCCAAGATGCCTATATTTTCCATCATTAATGCTAAATACTCTTCCTGAAATGGTAAAAAGAAACAATCCTTTATTAACTTCCTGTGTAAAGATGGATTTCAGAATATCCATGATGGATCTGGAGAAATATAATTTATTATGCTCATTCTAATACATATCTACTGGAAAATATCTAAATACTCATTTTGCTCTGAAACCATTTTTAATCCACTTTTTGCAGTATGTGAAATAAATTTTATGCAAATTTTCTGTAATACTTTGTTTAACTCAAATACATGCCTTTCTTTTTATGAATAAATAAAATTGTACATGTATATGCTTTAAACTGTAAAGTTATGATAGAGATTAGAAAGATAATAAGTAGAAACATACCTGATTAATAGGCAAATAGAAGATGACAGATGATAGTTTGATAGTTGAAAATGTACTTTCGGGATTGGGGATTTAGCTCCGTGGTAGAGCACTTTCCTAACAAGCAAAAGGCCCTGGGTTAGGTCTTCAGGTCCGATAAAAAAAGAAAAGAGAAAACAGCAACAACAATAAAAAAAAACCAAAATGTACTTTCTATGTATTTTAAATCCTATGGTATATTAATAAATTATCTACAGTTACAGGGTTACATACCTTGCTTGTTGTTAATAAAAATAAAATAAACATAATGATGATGATCTCTCCTTTTCATGTGTAGAATGACTCAGCAGTATAATTTCTGGGTCACTGGAATTTCTTTGTCTATTCTTTCATCTCCAATATTCTTTCTAAAGTCTGTGTTCATCTATATCCCTCAATATGTCACAAGAGTTGAACCACTTCTATAACCTTGCCAGCTTCTGACACTTTTAATATTGCTGTAGGTACATTTGTAATTCGTAGAGAGTATTGTCTTCATTTCTACTTTTCTAATGATTGACAATCTTTAACATTTTTTGTTGTGTAAATTTCCTAAGAGATATGCCATATTACAAATAAGGTAAACAATTGAAAATAGCATTCAGAAGTTCCTCAAACTGACAAAGTTTACTAAGTTTACCTTCTTCCAAGAGGAAATAATAAAGACTACTGAGAAGCACTCTCAAAGAAGGCAAGCTGCAAAGACAGAGAGCAGTCTACCTGCCTGGAAGAAGCAGAAACAACCCCAGCCTCCTGGAAGAGGTTTAGAACACTGAGCCACCTAGAAAGGACGTTCTTCAACCTGCTGATTGCCTGCAGATGTAGTGGGCCCCAGGATTTCAGCTTCTCTGAGATGTCCTCCATGCTAGTACAGGTTTTGGTGAAGCATCTGTCTTTAAGCCATTTCTTCTCCTATAATTAACCCTTCAATTGTACATAATTTCCTACAGCATTATTGGGACACTAAGTTGGATTTGTTAGTGTCTATACTTCTGGTTGCTAAGTGCTCTCCATCTGGGGTTAATAGACAGGTGTTTGTTGCAGTTTCCCAAGAAAAGTTTCTTACACCTATTGAAGATGTTCTAGTATTCTTTTTTTATTTTATTTTATTTCATTTTATTTTTGAGATTAAAATTTCCCTTCCTGCTATTCCTCTAAGCCATTCCATTTTCCCCTCACTATACTCCCTTCGAGTCATGCCTTAGTCTTTCAGTGATTATTTTTGCATAATATGTGTATTTGTATATACACATATATTACAAGTATAACTCATTGAGTCTATATAATGTCACTTGTATCTATTATTTTATGATAGACCATTTGATATTGAACTACAAATTGGTGTGTTTTTCCATGGCAAAATCTGCTCCAAATTTATTCCATTGCCTATAGTTCTTTGTGTATAGCTAATTTCTATTATTTTTATTAAATATCCTTTTGAAAAATGGGAAATTTTGTCTATGTCAGTTAATGGATTTAGGGTGTTTTTTGTGGATACTTAATTAATTGTTTCACATGTTAGCTATGTATTAATACTTCATCAAATGTGTATTCTGCAATATATCTGTGAAGAAACATGACAGTAATCTCCTTTTTACCTTATTATTTAATCTTGTTTTAGTGTCCAGTCATTAGACCCCTCCCAGTCCACCCACCAACTGTTCCATATCCCACATGTCCTCTCCCCTCTCCCCCAATTTTGAACAGGATCTTCATGCCCTAGTGCCCCAAGTCTCTCAAGGGTTAGGTGCATCTTTTCCAAGCTCAGATCCAACAGTCCTCTAGTGTGTATGTGTTGGGGACCTCATATCAGCTGGTGTACTATACCATGATGGTGGATCAGTGTCTGAGAGATTATCGGGTTCCTTGTTATTTGAGACTGCTGACAACCGATAGTGTTGCCCTCCTCTTCAACTTCTGGCTTTTTCTTAATTTAACTACAGGCATCCCCAGTTTCTGCCCATTCATTGTGAGTAAACCTTATTTAACTTTGATACCTGGAATCTCCCTAGAAAATTATCCATTTCATCCAGATTTTCCAGTTGTGTTGATATAGGCTTTGTAATAGGATCTAATGTTTTTTATTAATTTCCTCACTTTCTGTTCTTAAGTCTCCCTTTTTGTCAACGAGGGGTGCTGAGGGTACCTGGAAGAGAATGGGGGACAAGAGACATGAAGAAGGATGCCAAGACAAGAGTCTGATCAAGGCTCCAATTTTATTTTTCCCCAAGGCTGAATTTATACCATAACAGGGGTAACAGAAGAAGGGGGGAAGTAAGAAACATTTATGCAGGGCAAGGAGACAATATTCGTGTGGTCAGGGAATCGGCTGATATTGACAGGATGTCAGAAAGGTCACATGTTTGTCATTTCTACTAGTCAGCAGGATGTTGGCTTTTCAGAAAGGTTATAAGTCATCACATTGGGTATCTTGACGTCAGATGTATTTCTCAGCAAGGTCACAACTTTATCATATCATTATTCATCATAACCACCAAATTTGTATTAGTCTTCTGCAGCTGGCTGGGGATTTTCCGTGAACCCAGTCATACTTAATTCTAACCATAATAATAACATCAATAATGGAGGGCTTCAGGGCATCGCTCTCAAGACCTTTTCATTTCTGATTTGGTTCATTGCTATACTCTCTCTGTGCCTTCTGCTTATTCTGGCTTAAGTGTTTATCTATCTTGTTGACTTTCTCAAAATACCAGCTCCTGATTTTGTTAGATCTTTGTATGGTTCTCTTTGTTTATATTTGGTGGATTTCAGCCCTGACTTTGATTATTCTTGCCATCTATTCATCTTTGGTGAATTTGCTTCTTTTTGTTCTTGAACTTTTAGGTGTGCTGCAGAGCCACTAGTGTATGCTCTCTCTATTTGGTTTTTGGAGGCAACCAGAGCGAAGAGTTTTCCTCTTAGCATGGCTTTCTTTGTGTCCTATAAGTTTAGGTATGCTGTGACTTCATTTTCATTAAATTCTAAAATGTCTTTAATTTCTTTCTTCATTTCTTCCTTAATAAGTTATCATTGAGTTGAGCGTTGATCAACTTTCATCATATGTGGGTTGTTACAGAAGACCAGCCATAGTCTGTGGTGATCTGATAGGATGTATGGGATTATTTTCAATCAGCTTGTATCTGTTGAGGCTTCTTTTGTGACTGATTATATGGTCAATTTTGGAGAAGGCACCATGAAGTTCTGAGAAGAAAGTATATTCTTTTGTTTTAGGATAAAATGTTCTATAGATATCTGTTAAATCCATTTGGTTTATAACTTCTGTTAGTTTCCCTGTGTCTTGTTTAGTTTCTTTCATTGCTGAGAGTGGAGTGTTGAGGTGTCCTACTATTATTGTGTCATGTGCAATATGTGCTTTGTGCTTTAGTAAGCTACTATTTTTAATGTAGGTGCCATTGTATTTGGAGCATAGATATTCACGATTGAGAGTTCCCTCAATAATGTTCAAATCTACTAGTTTTTATGTTGATACCTGGCAATATCAGGAGAAAAGTCATTAAAGCTAGATAGCAAGCAAATTCAATAAAAAGACATTGTAAAATATACTGTTTCCTTAAAATAACATTCTGAAAATGTCACTTAATTTTCTCAGATGATAGGATATGATGAGAACTCTACCAAACCTGTGTGAATATATAACTTGTCCAGAGCCCAGAGTCCCCTGCCCCCTTTTTTATCTATTCTTAGGCACAGCCCTGGAAGCTTCTAGCCTTTGTACAGTCAAATCCTCCTACCTGAGTGATTCAATTAGACTTCTCTCTATTTCTTACTTAATTACTTGACCTCATACTAACACTGGCAATCTATTCCAAACTTTTAGCTTTTTCTCATTTTCTAGCTTGTTTTGTTGACCCCTGTGTCTAGCTTGTTCTCTCTGTTCTTGTCTTTGCCAAATGATCCTGCAACCATCCCTACCATTTTTCTTACATATCTATGCTTTTTGTGGTGTTCACATGAAAGTAGGGCATGCGACATCTTTCATTCAGTTAAATCTTTCTCTGATTCATCACTTTGTTTGTCCTAAATTAGAGGGTAAACATGGATGTTTCCTTCTACAAACTAACATTACATTAATTTTTAGTTATCAAAGATATGTATTAAAAGCATGTCTGTATTCTGTCAGGATCATTTATAACTCAGAGCTTGTCTGCCTACCTATAATATTACATAGTTGTACAAAATCTTCAAATTTATCCTTTGCCAGAATACCCATATTACTGAATTAAAATTCATTCATACCCTCCTTAGTTTTTAAAGATTTCATGTACTAATTTCCCATTATCACATTTTATATACTTTTAATGTTTCAGTCACTTTGCTAGTCTACAATACACAAAATGACATTTCATAGAAGGCAGACCAAAACTATAAAATCAGGCTACTTTCTGTTGATATACAACTATTCTATTACTATGTAAGATAACTAAGATCACTAACCATTACCACAAAAGTTTCTTTATAAACCTAATGTGTGATTGGTGCGTAGCCATGACAATGAAATAAGAATCATGTATGTGATATCCAGTAGTTAGTGTAATTATGAGCTTGTTTGTCACTGAGAGAGAGGTGGAAGCTCCCCATGCTTGTGTGTGGTAGTTGTCTACTTTCTGAAGAAAATTAGGTCGAAATTATGAGAGAAATGGGCATGAAGCAGATGGTGTTCATGCACATTGCTCGTTAAACTTCACATAACTCTATGTATTAAGGAGTCAAGGAGGCTATATTACTTCTAATGGTATGTGGAGAATGACCATTAACTCCAATCATCATGAACAAATTAGTTTATCAAATCTATTTATTCTTGTACATGTATGGTCTCCCTGTAAAAGTAAGGTGCAAAAAATTGGCATTGGATATAGGGAAGATAATGTTTTACAGCTCAGGGGTAGAAGTTTTTTTGTTTTTTGTTTTTTTTTTCAAAGTGGGGAACTGGGCAGGAAAATAGACCAGTTTAGCAATGTAGACACCTAGGATTTGATCAGAACAACTCTTTGAAAAAAGAACATTTGTTTTATGGTTTTCATAAAAAAGGTAGTCATAACAACAAGAATCATAATAACGTTTGGAAAAAAGCTATGATTGCTTTTACTGGAACAGGCAGTACAAAACCATCTATAACTAAGGGAGAAGTAGGGAACAGCCCAGTCTTCAAGATACAGACTCAATCATAAACAGAAATAGATCTATAATTTTTCTTGTCTGTAAGATATTTTTTAATCCTAAAACAGAAGGAAGCATGTTGGTTGGTCAAACCATGTTTATCTGCATAATAGTCTCTCTCTCTCTCTCTCTCTCTCTCTCTCTCTCTCTCTCTCTCTTCTCTCTCTCTCTCTCTCTCTCTCTCTCTCACACACAAACACACACACGCACATGTGCACACGTACACACATGCACAAACGCACACACACATGCACACAGAAAGAGAGATAGAGAAGCATCCACGTGTAGCGTGTGTTTGTGTACGTATGTATGTACTTATATGTATAGAGAAAGTAAATAAAACACTCTGCTTTATCTTCTCAGAAAAGAATGTTGCATATGGCACGGGGGAAAAGGGACCCCTATCAAAATTGCTGATCCCCATAATAGGGTATTATCTTTCATAGAAAGAAAGCAATGAATCCGAGGGAGATAAAACTGCATGTAACTCATGTTACAAATGTGATAAAGCATTACCATTGGAGAAAGTGAAGGTAAAAGTATAAAAGATGATTATCTAATTCACTCAAAGATCATTGTGTCAAGAAATATGAGTATGAAAATCAATGATAGAAAATGAGATGTTATATGTAGTCTATGCTAGAAGAATTAAAGTATAAAAAATGTTCATGAAAATGGAAAATGGAAGGAATAAGTTGGTACTTTCTAAGATTGAAAATTGGGGAAAATTAAGAAAGACAGGAAGATAAAGAATTCTCCAACTTTTTGTTTGTTGGAAGTCCTTCATAGCTAGGAACTGAAATTTTATTTTTATTGGATTTTTTATTTACATTTCTAATGTTATTCCTCTATTCAGTTTTCTGTCCAGAAGTACCCTATCCCGTTTCCCTCCCCTTCTTCTATAAGGGTGTTCTCCCACTCCAAACTGCCCCCCATCTCCTCTCCGCCCTGATATTCCCCTACAGTGGAAGGTCCTTGAATAATTTAGGTCAGAAAATTAATACTGGCTATCATAAATATATCTTGCTATTGCAACAATAATGATTGAAAAAATAATACAATAGTGCCAATGTTTATAAGAATCATATCATAAAGAAGTAAATCAATACTAAAAATGAATTGATCAGAAATTAAATTTTATTAAAAAACATAAAAGTAGAAAATTAATTCTAGTTCAATTGTATTTTAAAATCTAATACTATAACATGTTATTTCCCCTCAAATTGCATATCTTAAAAAACAAAACAAATCATAGCATGATTTTTTTGTTTATTTTTCTGAAAAAGTCTTTTTGATGCAGAAACTTCTTGTGACTAATTTTCTAAATCATCAAATATTGCAAGAAGGAAAAAATTCATCATACTAATATACACACAAAGAAGCACATGTCTACACACTGTTATTTGCCTTGCAAAGTGCCACTGTTCCAAGAAAATATGCTATACTGTATCAAGCAAAACTCTATGTGGATGAATAAATAATGACACAGCTCATTTTAGTTTGGAAAGAAAAATATTTTTCTTTAAAACTCTAGACTTTTGAACAGGTATATGCTTGAAGGAATGATTTACATGAATTATGGAGTGTGTTGACTTTCGGATTCTCTCCCTTTCCAATTCCTACATGATTCTAGAAAAAGATCACATTAGTTTGGGAATTATGTACAGAATAAATTCAGGAATCCTGACTGAGAAAAGAAAAATGCCTCAGTAAAGGAAAATATATAAACAAAAAAAGTTCAAAATAGTGAGCAGAAATAGAGAGAATATTGCAGTAACATTATACAAGACTTGAGAAAAACTGTATGTACAGCAACAATATCTTGCTAGTGCAGAAATTATCAAGTAAGATTTTACAAAAGATGTGCACAGGCTAGATTTCATTCTGTCTTTGATAGGTAACTCGACACATTTGCTGATTGTTTACATTTTTCTTAAAAAATTGTTTTCTCAGAATATGCGAATTTAGGTGTCATCAGAATAATCTCTAAATAGACGCACAGTAAGTATGATGATATAAAAGACAAATAAAAGTTGAGGTTATAATTTAGGGATACTTGCATGCTGAGTGTACTTAAAAGTCCTAAGTAAATGTGAATGAACGTAAACCTATAAAATCAAAGTGTATTTGGGTCTCCGTTGGTCTGTTTATTGAGCAGTTGTACTTTTCTTAGTTTGGATTTTGTCAGATTTGACTGTTTTTCATTATTTATTTCTTGTTTTAAATACATCTTAATTGCAGTTTCCCCTAACTTCTCCCACACTTCCCTTCAGAAAACAAAGCAGGTCTCCCAGGGGTATCCACAGAACAAGGCATAAAAAGATAAAATAAATCTAGGCACATACCCTCACATCAAGTGAGGATGAGGCAACCCAGGAGAAAAGCTATCCTAAAAGGTGATAAAAGAGTCAGAAACACCCTAACATACTCTTAGGAGCCATAATAAAACACAAATCTAGCAAGCATAAAATATATACTGAGGACTTAGCACAAAACAATGTAGGCTCATTTTTATGACTCATTTATAAAAAAATGAGGTATAAGATTATGCATTTAATGTATGTGATGCATGTATATTATATTGCAAAACTTGCTCAACATAACTATGAAAATATAATTGGTTTACTTTTTATAAAGAATTGCTAGACTTTTGAAAATAGTAAATATCTTCAGGTTTAGCAGCATTGGATATTGAAGGAATTTGGGGTTTTTATTTTTTTGTTTGCTTGTTTGTTTGTGTTTGTTTTTGTTTGTTTGTTTGTTTTGGTTTTTACTTCCTTGCTTGTTTGTTTAGTTGGTTAGTTGGTTGGTTTTTGCTTGTTGCTTTGAAACCAGAATCTGCCTGGAGAAGGAAAAACAGAGTGTGGGGGTATGTATGAAGTATAGACTCTCAACCACAGTAACAAGAGCAAGCTAGGCAGGGCAGAGTAAGGAAAAATGAATTGGAAGTGGGAGTGACTTTTATAAATATCCACATAAAGTGTACGACTAGAAGAAAGGCAGGAGATGAGAGAGCAAAGTATATATCATGAAAATGTCTCATGAAACATGCTGTCTTAAGGCATGGGTGCATTATCTGAGTGATCTTTCAGCTGTGAAATATGCCACTTCATGTATACCAAAAATGTACTCATATGACTATTGCAGACTACTAAAGCATTGACAGGAATATTTACAAAAGAAATATGTTCCCCTCAATTTCCAAAATTCAAAAGCAAATAATCATAACACCATACCTGTTCAAGGATAGTGAATTCTGAGGGTACACAATCAGATATAAATCTGCTTTGCAAGGGTGTCATAAGGGGAAGGGAAGAAATTATGGGAGCTTCATGAGTATATTACATAAATGTTTGAAAATACACTTATGTAATCCAGTATCATGCTAATTAATATATGTCAAAAGGAATCATTAAAAATAATAAATGTTAAAACCAGCAAGTAAGAAAATTGAATTATATTCCTACTAATAACTAGATTTCTTGTAATTTATTTTCAGACAGGACATTGAACTTGTTAAGGATTTATTTCATTTTCAGTGTGGGGTTTGTGTATGCGTGCGTGCGTGTGTGCGTGTGTGTGTCTGTGTGTGTGTGTGTGTGTGTGATTGTGTGTGATGGGGTTGTTGGGAATGAAACCTAGGCTTTCCTCATCCTAACCATGTCCTCTACCAAATCAAGACAATTATCACAACCCTTACATTTGCCTGATCACCTCTGGATGAACTTGTGCTATGAAGATTAGTCAGAGCATTAAGTTGTTCCTTTCGCTTGTGACTTTCCCCCAAATAGTTTGAACATTCTGTGATGGGTAGAATAGTAGCTGACCAAGGAATATCAAAAAAGAATCCTGAGTTTCACTTATTTCAAATGTGAATTTGACAGCCGAGACCACACCTTATGCATGGCATTTTTCATCTCACTGTTTCTCAGAGTGTAGATGAGGGGATTCAATATGGGGGCAATCACAGTATAAAATAGAGAAATTTCCTTATCCTTGTTCTCATTTCCTGCAGGAAAAATATAAATATAAATACAAGGCCCAAAAAATAAAACTACGACCATTATGTGTGAACTACAGGTTGACAGTGCTTTGCGTTGTCCTGCAGATGATCTTGTTCTCAGAGAATACAATATGAGTATGTAAGAAGCAAGTAGTACAATAAAAATGGCAACAACCACCATCCCAGAGTTGGCAATTGCTAAAATACTCACAACATGAACATCTTCACAGACAAGATTCAAAAGAGGTTTGACATCACACAAGTAGTGATTGATGTGGTTGGGACCACAGAATGGAAGGCTGAGCATCATCAGTAATAAAGCAATGGAGTGCCAGAACCACACTACCCAGGCCGTGACAATCAACATATCACATCTCTTCCTGCTCATGATAACCATGTAGTGCAGGGGCTTGACAATGGCAACATAGCGGTCCAAGGCCATGGATACCAGGATGAAGATTTCCACACCTGCCAGCAAGTGGCCAGTGAAAAGTTGGGTCATGCACTCATTATAGGAAATGTTTTTTCTAGTTGCGGCCAAGTCTCTGATGAGCCTGGGAATCACAGTGGAGGTGTAGCAGAGGTCCATGAGGGAAAGGTGGCAGAGAAAGTAATACATTGGTTGTTCGATTAAATGGCTGCAGGTGATGGTGATTAGGATGACAGAGTTCCCCATTAAGACAGCCAGGTAGCAAAGCAGGAACAAAAGAAAGAACAGCAGCTCTATTTGCTTATTCTCCCAAAGACCCATAAAAATGAACTCTGTGACATTTTTATGATTTTCCATGTATTCTAGGTGAATCCACATGCACAGCTGAAACTTAGTTCATCTGAAATTAAACAACAAGAAAAATGTAACTTTGACAGATTTTTTTTACTTTTATAAAGATTACATATTGAGTAGCAATATTCATATTTGGTTTATTTATAATCAAATATGCCCTTTAGGAAAGTATATAAATGTATTCCTAATTCTTAACTGAATATTTTAATAGAGATATTTTATGCCTAGAAATTTTATATTTTATGGATATTAAACTCTCATAAAGCCAAATGGATTCTGTACTGATAAGCATTTTACATATAAACAAATGCAGAAATGGCACATATAACTGAATTATAGAAACACAATACATGCCCTGTATATTTTACCTAATTCCATTTTATTCATTTCTCTGTCATATTTCTAATACAAGTAATAATTCCTCTCATTTTCCTTTTTTATTAAAAAGTAACAATTATATTACATTACGTTGTTTCTGCTTTATCAACTATTTATAATTTGGTGATTATTGATTCTGTATGACCTATATATATTATATATATTCCCTTCTCATACTTAGGTCTTTATACTTTATTTGGAATTTATAACAAATTTATAAAGAGTACAAGGACCACAATCACATCAGTGAAAGAGTGTGAATAAGCTGATAGTATTTTCCAAGATTCTCTTTAAATAATTCCAAAAAACTCACCACACAGTCTCAGAATAAAGAAACTGACATAACTCTGCCTGTCATTTAAATAGAAAATTTATTTTATATTTCTCTAAGAATTTAAAGGCACACTTTAGAGTTGATTGCTAGCATGTTGTAGTCATTCCAGAGCCAATCATTCCTCCTGAACTGTCCTGTTTATTTACTCTCATAATGAGTATATGATAACCATGGTGATGTTGACATCTTGGAATATCAAGGGGATAAGTTAACTGTATCATGTTTTCAAAATATCTCAAAGTCCTCAATAAAATCATATTTTATTTGTAATAGACTATAAAATTAAATGAGCTTTTCAGTTGAGGCAGTGGGGACAGAAATTTTCCAAGGGGCTATAGCAATCAGTGCTGTGATTTTCTTTTTCTGTAAATAAGTGTAGCCACAACAACTATGGAGTGAACAGAATAAAATATTGACTTCATATAAATTTGTTCCAGATTAATAATATATGGAATAATCTGTTGATTAGAAGACCCAAAGAAATGTGCATGAAAGAAAAAGAGTCAAAACCATAAAAAGCAGAAATGTTAACAGTTTAAAGTATTGTATAGATATTGATGTAAGCATGAAATTTTTAACATAAAAATCCAATTCTACTTTACTTGTGTTAATCAGATGTTCTAGGTAAATGCCAATCTATGTGGACAGAAAAGCTTCAAGGTTATTTTATAGAATCTCTATTAGGTGGATAAGCACAATTCACTAAGTGGAATCATCTGCGATTTCTACTCTATCTCAGAGCCCCTTTGTTCTCTTGATTTTAAATTTATTTTTACTGAAGCATAGAAGAATGGTAGAGAAATAGAATGGGAAAGAATGATGGAAGGAAGACGACACATACAGAAACATTCATAATCATTTATAGTAAACATATTTTAGTTTATTTAGTAATATAACTCTGGTTTAAATCATATTTTCTAGAAGTCTACATTTAATTTTTAATAGAAAGTCCCCTAATAGATTTTACTTTGAATACTCTGTTAACTGCAACTTGAGAGGAAAAAATAGACAGAAAAAAAGCAATGAAATGTATCCTCCTGAGACTTAAATTAAAGGCTAAGACTATGCAAATAAGTGGTTAGGATTATCCGTCAGGAAGTACTCTCCATGATTTCTCTGCTACTTTAGATAAGCTCATCTTCTTGGAGAAAATTGTAAACCAACAAAACTTAATCTCAATTGTACACTTAAAGGTTTAGAAAGGTTTACATGCTTTCTATTTTGCAGCAATGGTGCTCTAAATACAGTGTTAAATATTTTTTATTTCTCCTATTTTATCTCCATCATGACATGGGGAGCCCTATGCCACTACGTTTTTGCATGTTTTCTAAATAAACATGTAATAGGACAGGGCTGCACATGAACAAACAAGGTATTAGTATCTTAACAGTGTTTGCATATTTCTGAGGATCATGCTAGAATAAAAGGGAATTAATACCTTGGCTCATAAGTCAATTTTCCCTATAATTGCCATATAATTTTTAAAAAATATCTCATTACTTAACATAACTGCAAGAGAATTTATGTCAGGAATTAAATTTGAAAGTGGAATTTATCAATACCATATTTCGTGCAGAATAAAATTACCTTTAAAAAATTCATTATAATCATAGCTATTTTCTAAATATATATATATATATATATATATATGCTATTCATAATACTTACTTCTGTCTGGATCCAAATATTTCTGGGATGTCATGCTTCCTCTAAAGTGATTCATCTTTTCTTTGACCTGTAAATGACAAAACCATAGATGTTGAAAGAACCTATATTTCCCATGAACATTTAACACAATGTAGCTTTGAAAGATTCACTACCTGATATACTTTAAGCTGAGTGGAAAGGAAACCCATGGGGAACAGTCTCAGGGGCACTTTTTGCAAAACATCGAGGCTATAGTTATGAATGTGAAGGTCCAGTGAACACTACTCAGTGGTCACATATTAAGACTTTCTTTTATTATAAGAACTATGACATAACATAATGACATTATATAATGACATGAAATAAATACTGGGCATCTTTTCATTTAAATGTATCACAGTGCTAAAGAGTAAACCTAAGTCTATTAATATCATTCTAATCTATTTTAAAATATAGTTATTGTGAAAGCTTCCAAATATTCTCAATATTTAATTATGCCCACTGGAAATTTAAAGGGCCTGCATAATACTTTGTGTTAATAGTTACTCACTAGAATTAGTGTAATGCCTAAAGTGGAAAATTCTACAGGATGTAATGTGTTGTCCTTGCCTTGGTATGTGGAATTACTTTTACACTTACCTAAAGAAGCTTGAATTATATGGACAATGGAACCTGTGAATTTTTATAAATAATTTTTTCCTATGATTCAGATGCTTTACCAAATACTTACATACTTATGATAAAGTCTGGGAATAGAAATCTCTCATGTGACCTATGTTGTTAATCATCCATCACTCACTAGGCTGAGACGGGAAGACTGACATGAATTTTAAGACAACTTTGTATTCCTCCATAGCTCTACATAAGTCAGGACTACATAGTAAGGCTCTGTCTCCAAGTGGCACATTATAACAATATTTACTAGTTTTCTGGGAAATATATTGCCTAATATTCTCATACATTTCTATACAAGTCAATATCCATATGTTTGTGTATATTTCAACTTTCTAGTTTTAAAAGTATTTTTGTTTCCATTTTGTCTTCTCTTTACTTGCCTTTGTTAGTCCAATTTACCTATTCATGTGATATTCCAAAATACAGAAAATATTTTTCATGTCTTCTCTTTATACCTTCTTAATTATTCCCTTTATTTAACTTCCATTTACCATTGTTAAAAACATTCTATTCCTAAACAAGAAATTCCTACTAAGTTGGCTTAATGTATTTATCCTCATGGAATTTGTTTACTAAATACCTCTACGCCAGACGCTGAACAATATTTCATCATTTAATTAAGACTATAAAAATTCATAACATTGTTTAAATACATTGTAAAAGTGTCTTTTATTTCCTTGGAGGCTTACTGCTTCATAAATTCACCCTTTCTAGCTCTTTCTGAACTCTGGCTGGCTGGCTTAACTAATTTTTATTTCTCAAATTGCTCTCCTACCTGCCTAGCTGGCTTCTCTCCACTTCTCACTGAATTGGTCTGCTTGACTTCAAACTAACTGTGGCAATTGATTTTAATCTTCTGAGACCTTCTTATTCTCTGTGTTTGTCTCTTCACCTGTCTCTAATTCATTATCTTTCTAACCTACCTCTGTAAAACTGTCCCAGTTTTTTTAAAGGAGTAAAAACTGCATCCTCTTTCTGTACTGCCTTCTTTCTTTCCTATGGCATTTTCTTGACAATTGGGCATATTTTTATCTCTGATTCATTCTGCCAAATCTTTCTCAGATTTGGACTTTGTGTGTCCCTAAATGAGATGTCACATTCCAACATGGCTGCTTCCTCCTAGCCTCATTGTTTGGGATTAAATGTTTGTATTGAGGGTATATCTGTATTCCAGCCAGTGGGATTAAATATCTGTATTCCAGCTGGGTCACAGAGATACAGAAGTTCTTTCGATGTTATCCCCTTCTAGAGCAGCAATGTAACTGGATTAAAATTCATGTATACCTTTCCCTTTTCAGTTTAAACTAAAGCTTGTACACAGTTTAACTATAACAACAGAAATAATAATCAACCCCATGATTTTAACAATCCAAATGGCCTTAGGGAGATTTAGTGATATGATGATCCTTCATAACTGCAGTCCTGATCATCTGTCCTTCAGCAAATGTCAGTTTCGGCAACAAGGATTGTCAATCTACTAGTGTGATAAATGACCTGTTCCCTTTCAGCTACGTTGCTGAGTTTTCCTCATGCAGTGTGGAAAGCTTCAGTTTTCTGCATCATCTGTGTTGCTAGCTTTCTGCTTCTCTTCCTTATTTGATTCATTCCTTTTATGTGGAAATTTCTCTTGATCAGATTAGACCTTTATCAATCAAGCCATATCATGAAAGATGTCAATACACAGTATCTTCAATAACTAGTTTAGTTTTGTCTAGTTGCTCTATGGATTGCCAACAAGAATTATTGGGCTCAGGTTATTTGTTGCCTGGGTACTAGCTAACCTCCTTAGGCTGTTTCCCATAGTAAGGGATTACTTCAAATATTTCTTGTGGAACTGTTTTCTTGCATTCAATCCCTACACTTACCAAACCTTCTATGAATCCCAGAAGAGTGAGATATTCTAAGGAATTTTCTAGGAACACCTTATATAATTCCTTTTCAAATGAATTTGTCTCCCAGAGTGAATAAAATGGACATTTGATATCTAGGCCACTGATTTTCCAATTCCACATTTATTAGAGTCACTATCAGCCTCGTCCTAATCCATTCTTCCATGGCTGCTTATCGAGGTTTTAAAGGTCTAAGACCTATTTAACGTCCTGCATTTGTATTTTTGAAAGCCAAACTTTCAATTAATACCCAGCTGACATTTATATCTAACATTTTTCTATTTATATGGCATTATCTATATACATTTTTCTATGTATCAAGTCAGTAAAATCTCTCTGGGAATTTGCATAACCTTTGAAAAAGACATAGACATTTTTTCCTTGTCCTACACCTTATCCCAGCATCTAAAAACTGTTAAAGTACATTGTGTAATAAGAGAGTCATAAAAATTACATCTACTATCTTAAATCAGCAAATTGATCTTCACCTAAAAGAATCAAACTTTCTAAACTTTAACATTACAAGACCTAATACAGTATTCCATAATTGCAACATCTTCTAGTTACCAAGTTATAAATGATAATAATTTAACTGCTGCTAAATCAGGCCACCCTTGGGTGATAATCCTCTTTTATGTAGCTCAGGTATTTAACATCTGTCCCAGGTAAGATGAGTGTATATGATAGTTACTGTTGAGTCTGTAAAATGTTTAAAACCATATATTTTAACAGGAATAAAGACTGGTTATTCATTTGTGATCAGTACCCATTTAATCATTGGTACCCAACTAAGCAATTCCTGTTCTCTACCTCTGCCTCATGTCTCTCATGCCTTTGCATTATCATAGTTATTTTTTCTTGTATATCTATTCTTGTCATTGTATGGTACTTTTTTCAAACTTTTTTGACAGAAAATATATTGATTGTAAGTGAAAATAGAGAGGATTATACTCTGATTTCATAGTTGCAATAAGTATTGTGATTGTTTTTTCAAATAACATTTCCATCCTCCCAACTTCTACCCTTGGTCTTAACAGATCTGAAATGGAATCCCACATTCATTAGTATGAAAAGTCTGTCTATTTAGTTAAAATTGTCTTTTGTTATGGTTTACTGTAATTCATTGTCGCAGAGGTTCTTATGTTGTCTTTTGCTCTGGGCTCGAGTCTCCATAGTTTCCTGAGTTTCTCTTGGTCTCCAGACAAACTTAAAGAACTTATCTTTCCTTGGGGCTGATTCTAGGTAAATTTCTCCAGTACTACTTTCTATCAGATGTTTCCAGTCCCCTGCAAAATTTCTCTCAGATGTTCTATGAGACAACACTTAGATCAGGCATATACAAATTTCTTTTCAATACGAGGTACTTTAATGTGTTTTAGAATATTTTAGTGTTTTTAGTTCTTATTAAAATCAAAAAGATAAAGAAATGTTATAACATACAGGTTCGAATATGTTTGATTTATCCATGACAATTGGAACTCTTAGGAAATGTGGCCTTATTGGGCAGTGGACTTTGAGGTCCTGTACTCAAGTTGCATCCAGTCTAGAAAGCATTATTTCTGATTGTCTTGAGATCAAGATGTAGAGCTCTTGACTTGTCCAGCAAAAAGTTGGCAAAATGGTGCCATTCTTTCCACCATAATAATAATGAACTATTAGAAACTGTAATCCGGCCCCAACTAAATGGTTGCCTTTATAAGAGTTACCTTAATCATGGTTCCTCTCAGAAGCAATAAAATACTACGTAAACTCTTCAAGCTGGATTTGAAAATATAAGTGAGAAAGATGAGTATCTAGAAGAGGAAAAGAAAGAAAAAATATTTCCTCTTGTGGAGATGGTTAATGTTAGCCAGTAACTGAAGAATCATGTATCATGGCTATTTTTGGTTGTCAACTTGACCACATCTAGAACGAATTAAAACACAAGCAGACACATTGGAGAGGGATCCCCAGACCCCATATTTCAATCATTTGAAGTGTGAAGATCCACATCTAATTTGTATCTTTGAGGTAAGGTAGAAAAATTATCATTAACCTGGGTCACATCTTC
Source organism: Rattus rattus (assembly GCF_011064425.1). Classification (NCBI taxonomy): domain Eukaryota; kingdom Metazoa; phylum Chordata; class Mammalia; order Rodentia; family Muridae; genus Rattus; species Rattus rattus. The sequence continues at coordinate 70,361,185 of NC_046158.1, forward strand.
TGTGGCACCTATATGAGGGATTAAGGGAGAAGGAATTTACTCTATTTTTGTCTGCTTGTTTGCACTTTCACTAGCAAGACCATTCCTTACTGGCAGTAGAGACTACTAAGATTCCTCTAGAGAACCAAGATACAGAAAGTTAATTCTAGTAAAAGAAAACCTATTGGTAATAACTATATCATAAATTAGGTAGAGTGTATAGGGTATACCCATTCATCCTATTTGATCCAGAATATTAACAAAAAGAGACCTTCCAGAGATAACATTAGCTGCTATGACCTAAGATATAGATTTGTAATTAGAACTATTTAATCAGGGTTGGGGATTTAGCTCAGTGGTAGAGCACTTGCCTAGCAAGCACAAGGCCCTGGGTTCAGTCCTCAGCTCCAGAAAAAAAAAAAGAAAGAAAAAAGAAAGTTTCTAAGAACTATTTAATCATGGAAGGACAAATGGATTCAATAAATGTTAAAATAAAGTTCAGATTGTTATGTGAGATCAGACGTGGATTGTATGTATGCCAGTAACAAATAGTGACATCCAAAGAAAATCAAATCATAACAAACAGAATAGAGTCTAAAGTTCAAAAAATATTGATAAGAAGCTGACTTTAAAACTACTTGTAGTCAAAAATACTGCAAATAAATCAAGACTTAACCCACAGAATAAGAATACACACACACACACACACACACACACACACACACATATATATACATACATACATATATATATATATATATATATTTCATCTCTCAACCTAGTAAGAATGGCCTCTATAAAGGATATAAATGATAACAAATTCTGATGAGAAACAGAGAGGCTTTATGCATTGTTCCTGCCACCAGTGGGAGGTATACAATAATGCAGCTAATATGGAAATTTGAGTGAACACTCCATAGAAAGCTAAATACAGATGCTATGTAAGTATCAGACACACCAGTCCTACACATATATCCAGAGGCCATTTTACTGTATGGTAGAGATACAAATATATTCATGATCCCTGATGCTCTCTTTACTAGATCTAGAAATAGAATTAACCTAGATGTCTATCTGTTGATAACTGGTGGTGAAAATGAGATAAATACACATGGGAATTTATCTGTTATGAAATTTACAGTAAAATACCTGGAAATGGAAAAAGAAACAAACAAGCAAAACCAAAACCTAAAGTAAAGTAATTATGGCTCTCAAAGAAAAAGACATACATTGTGTCCCAAACACAAATTTTAAATTAACTGCAAAACTAACTGCTAATTACTCTGATAGAAGAATGGAATCAGAGCCCAAAACAAGCTAGGTGAATACATGGCTTCAGCAGATCCAAGGCTATTTTTTTCTGTTTGTCCAATTATTAAAAGCTTTTTTCCTTTTGTACTAGATATTTTATATAATTATATTTCAATTATTATCCCCATTCTACATTCCCTGTCTCCTATCTCCCCTTTCCCTACTTCACTGAGTATGCTCCCCTTCCCACCCCCTCACTCCCACCTCATGTCATTGGCATTCCCCTACAAAGGGAAATTGTGCCTTCACAGGACCAAGGACTTCCCTCCTATTGATGCCAGACAAAGTCATCTTCTGCTACACATGCAGCTCTTGACATGGGTCCTGCCATGTGTCCTCTGTGATTGGTGATTAAGTCACTGGGAGCTCCAGGACATCTGGTTTGTTGATATTGTTCTTCCTATGGGGTTGTAAACCCCTTCAGCTCCTTAAGTCCTTTCTCTAACTCCTCCAATGGGGACCATGTTCTCAGTCCAATGGCTTCAAGCATTTGCCTCTGTATTTGTCATGTTCTGATAGAGCCTCTCAGGAGACTGATATATCAGGCTCCTCTCAGCAGGCATTTCTTGGCAAGAGCAATTGTAAGTGGGTTTGGTGACTATACATGGCAGCCTATGTCGGGAAGTCTCTGGATGGCCTTTCCTTCAATATTGGCTCTACTCTTTGCTCCTGTATTTCCTTTATCCCCTTTTGGGAAGGGGGGATAACCACAATTCCCAGCTGTTGACATTGCCTAACTACTGGATATGGTCTCTACAGATTCCCTCTCCCTTTTCTTGGGTATTTCAGCTAATATAATTCCTATTATATCCTGAGTCTCTTGTTTTCCTAATATCTGGTTCCCGGTAACTACTCCCAGTACACCATTCCCAATTGTTACACACCTCTGTCCTAGTTCCTGGTGCTTTGTATATCATCCCTGTCTCCTCTCATATTTGATCCTGCCCTGCTATTTCCTCCCCCCCCTTCCTCCCAAGTCCATTTCACCCATGACCTCATTTAATTATTTTGTCCCCCTTTTAAGGACTGAAGCAGCCATATTTTAATCTTTGTTCTTGAATTTCATACAGTCTGTGAATATCATTGTTATTCTGACATTTAGAGATATAATTCACTTAACAGAGAGTGCATGGCAGGTGTTTTCTTTTGACACTGGGTAACCTTACTCAGGATGATATTTTTCTAGTTCCATCGGCTTGCCTAAGAATTTGATGAAGTCATTGTTTTTAAGAGCTGAGTAGTAACCCTTTGTGTAAATATACAACATTATCTCTTTTCACGCCTCTGTTGAAGGATATCTGGGTTTTTTCCAGCTTCTGGCTATTATGAATAACGCTGCTATGACCACACTGGAGCATGAGTCCATCTTATATGTTGGAGCATCGTTAGGGTATATGCCCAGAAGTGTTATAGCTGTGTCTGCAGATAGTACTATGTCCAATTTTCTGAGGAACTGCCAGAGTGATTCCCAGAATGGTTGTACCAGCTTGCAATCCTACCAACAATAGAGGAGTGTTCCTCTTCTCCACAACCTCGCCAGCATCTGTCATCACCTGAGTTTTGATCTTAGCCATTCTGCGTGGTGTGAGGTAGAATCTCAGAAGTGTTTCAACTTGCATTTCCCTGATGACTAAGGATGTTGAACATTTCTTTAGGTGCTTCTCAGATATTCTTCAGTTGAAAATTCTTTGTTTATCTCTGTATCCCATTTTGATAGGGATATTTGGCTTTCTGGAGTCTATCTTCTTGAGTTCTTTGTATATATCAGATATTAGCCCTCTATCAGATGCAAGATTTGTCAAGATCTTTATGCAGTCCATAGGTTGCCATTTTGTCCTATTGCCAGGAATTTTTGCTTTACAGTAGCTTTGCAGCTTTATGAGATACCATTTGTCTATTCTTGATTTTAGAAAATAAGTTATTGTTGTTCTGTTCAGGAAACCCATGTGTTCAAAGCTCTTCCCCACTGGCTCTTCTATTAGCTTCAGGGTATCTAGTTTTAAGGAAAGGACCTTGATTGATTTGGATTTGAGCTTTGTACAATGACATAAGAATGGATTGATGTACATTCTACATGCTCACTGCCAGTTGAACAGCACCATTTGTTGAAAATGCTATATCTTTTCCACTGGATGGTTTTAGCTCCTCTGTCAAACATCAAGTGCCCATAGGTGTGTGGGTTCATTTCTGGGTCTTCATTTCTATTCCATTGGTCTACCTCCCTGTCTCTGCACCAATATCATTTATCACTATTGCTATAGTATTTATCACTATTGCTATATAATACTGATTAAGATCAGGGATGGTGATTCCACAGAAGTACTTTTATTGTTGAGGGTATTTTTGGCTATCCTGGGATTTTGTTATTCCAAATGATTTTGCAAAATGTTCTTTCTTACTCTATAAAAATTGATTTGAAACTTTGATGGGGATTGCATTGAATCTATAGATTGCTTTCAGCAAAGTTTCATTTTTATTATGTTAATCCTGCCAATCCATGAGCATGGAAGATTTTTTCCATCTTCTTAGACCCTCTTCGATTTTTTTCTGCAGGAAGTTGGTGTTCTTGACACACAGATCTTTCATTTGCTTGGCTAGTGTCACATCAAGGTATTTTATATTATTTGTCACTATTATGAAGGTTATTGTTTCCCTAATTTTTTCTCAGCCTTTTTATCTTTTGAGTACAGGAAATCTACTGATTTGTTTGAGTTAATTTTATATCCAGCAACTCTGCTGAAATTATTTATCAGCTGTAGTTCTCTGGTGAAATTTTTGGCTTCACTGAAGTATACTATCATGTTGTCTGCAAATCATTTCTATCTCTGTTTTAACTATTCGTAAGCCAAATTCTAGAAGCTTCTTGCCTTTCTAAAAATCCAATCTAGGTCTAGAACAATTTCAGCCTCTGAGATTTACTACTTATTAATCTTAAACTCTCTAGTTTTTTCTGAACTCTGTCTGGATACTTCAAATCCATGTTTTGACCCAAATTCCTCTCCAAGGTGACTCTCCTAAATTGCTCTGTTAGACTTTAAATTAACTCTAGTATTCTGTTGTAATCTTCTAGCTCATTCTCATTCTCCAGCTTGTCCTGTCTTTACCTGCAACCTGTCTCTGTAAAATTATTTCTATGAAACTGCCTCACTTCCCACCCTGTCTCTGCAGTGTTCTCTTAGGTCCCCACCTTATTTTCTCTACTGTTTTCCTAAGTAGCCTTTCTTACCTCTGCTATTTCCACATGATCTGGGTGTATCCTACCTTTGAATCATTTTATCATAGGTTTTTCTGATTCAATATCCTGTCATTCCCTCGATTAGATATCAGGTTCACATATGACTACTTCTTTCTACAAGCTAATATTTTCATTCATTGTTAGGAATCAAAAGTGTGTAGAAAGGTGTGCTTATATTTCAGCCAGAGGGATCAAAGTTGTATACTAAGGGCATGTCTGTATTTTAGCTATATCACACAATCCTAGAAAAATTTGGATGTGAACTCTTGACAAAGAAAGCATGATGATTGACTGGGAAGTAGTATATCATTTGAGATGTGAATGTATAAAATAATTTTTTCATCTTTATTAACTTGAGTATTTCTTATTTACATTTCAATTGTTATTCCCCTTCCAGGTTTCTGGGCCAACATTCCCCTAACCCGTTCCCCACCCCTTCTCTATGGGTTTCCCCTCCCCATCTTCCCCCATTACCACCCTCACCCCACAATCACGTTCACTGAGGATTCAGTCTTGGCAGGTCCAAGGGCTACCCCTTACAATGGTACTCTTACTAGGCTATTCATTGCTACGTGTGCAGTTGGAGTTAAAAAGGAAAGACCACAACAATAAATTTTACCTTCAGTTTGGAATGCGTATGGAGGATAAGAAACTTAAAAAGTGCCATGGGCTACCCAAAGAGATGTGAAAAATGGATTATAGCAGAAATGATACAAGGTGAAAGTAGAGAAATCTGCCAGTAATAAGTAAGATGTGAGTAAAGAAGGCATGGAAGAGATCCTTCCAGTCTCCATCTGTGTTCAGAACTAAGACTTTCCCTCAGCCCTCAGAACCCAAAACCTAAAGGGAGAGAGCTGGTCCCCCAGGAATGCCCTCAATCCTAAGGCCACAGGTGACCCCCAGTTTCACTCCACTAACTATCCATAGAATGACCTAGCAGTAGCACACAGAGCACAGGAGCCATGGAGCAGCCTTGGATAGCAACCTCCCAGTCTCCATCTGTGCTCAGAGTAAAGGCTGTCCCATAAACTCCAGATCTAAAACTGGCCAAGAGAGAGCTGATAACCCAAGAGTTCTCTCACTACTAGGATTACAGGCTCACCAGCCCACTGGTGGGCAAATTCCAGTCAGAAACAGAATGAAAAATTAACATCAGAGATAACTAAATGTCCAGAGGCAAGTGGAAGAGAAGAAACAGTAGAAACAAAGATTAATTGGCATCATTAGAACACAGTTATTCCACCACAGCAAGTTCTAGATTTCTAAACAAACTGGAAAAGCAAAATTTGGTTTTAAAATCACACTACATGATGATAGAGGACTTTAAGAAGGACATAAATAACTCACTTAAGGAAATACAGGAGAACAAAGGTAAACAAGTAGAAGGCCTTAAAAGGAGAAACACAAAAATCCCTTAAAGAGTTACAGGCAAAAATAAGGAAACAAATGAAGGAATTGAGCAAAACCATCCAGGATCTAAAAATAGAAATAGAAACAATAAAGAGATCACAAAGAGAGACAACCCTGGAGACAGAAAATCTAAGAGAGGGATCAGGAGTCATAGTTGCAAGCATCATCAATAAAATAGAAGAGATTACAGAGAGAATCTCAGGGTAAAAGATACCATAGAAACATCAACACAATAATCAAAAAAATGCAAAAAGTTAAAAGCTCCTTATCGAAAACATTCAGGAAATCCATGAAAAGAAGAGAAGAACGAACCTAAGAATAACAAGTATAGAAGAGACTGAAGATTCTCAATTTAAAGGGACAGTAAATATCTTCCACAAAATTATAGAAGAAAACTTCCCTAACCCAAAGAAAGAGATGTCCATGATCATATAAGAATACTAAAGTACTCCAAATGGATTGGATCAAAAAAGTAATTTCTCCCTTCATATAATAGTCAAAACACCACATGCACAAAACAAAGAAAAAATATTAAAAGCATTAAGGGAAAAATGTTGAATAACATATGAAGGCAGATCTATCAGAATTATACCAGATTTCTTTGTAGGTTTTTTTTTTTTTCTTTTTTTTTTCGGAGCTGGGGACCGAACCCAGGGCCTTGTGCTTGCTAGGCAAGCGCTCTACCACTGAGCTAAATCCCCAACCAGATTTCTTAACAGAGACAATGAAAGCTAGAAGATCCTGGGCAGATGTCATACAGACCCTAAGAGAACACAAATGCCAGCAAAGATTACTATACCCAGTAAAACTCGTGGATGGAGAAACCAAGATTTCCATGAGAAAACTAAATTTACTAAACTAAATTCACAATACCTTTCAACAAATCCAGCCCTACAAAAGAAAATAGATCGAAAACACCAAAAGAATAAGGGAAACTACCCCCTAGAATAAGCAAGAAAGAAATCTTTCAACAAACCAAAAAGAAGATAGCCACATGAACTTAATTCCACCTGAAACAACAAGATTAACAGGAAACAAAGAATCTCTATTTCTTAATGTCACTTAATATCAATGGAAGCAATTTCTTAATGAAAAGATACAGAAAAAAATACTGGATAGGTAAAAAGGACCCAGCATTTTGCTGCATACAGGAAACACACTTCAAGGACAAAAACAGATATCAGAGTAAAAGGCATGAAAATTTTTCTAAGTAAATGGTACCAAGAAACAAGTTGGAGTAGCGATTCTAATATTGAATAAAATCAAACATTTATGGAAAGTTACCAAAAAGAAAAGAGAAGGAAGGACACTTCGTGTTCATCAAAAGAAAAATCCACCAATTCCTCTCTTGATCCTGATTATCTATGCTCCAAATGCAAGGGCATCTACATTAATAAATGACGAAAGCTCAAAGCACACATTGTACCTCACACAATAATAATGGGAGACTTCAACACCCCACAATCTTAAATGGACAGATCATGGAAGCAGAAATTAAACAGAGACATTGGCAAAATAACAGAAGATGTGAACCAAATGGTTTTAACAGATATTTATGGAACATTTCATACTAAACCAAAAGTATATACCTTCTTCTCAGCCCCTCAAAATGCCTTCCACAAAATTGACCATATAATTGGTTACAAAACAGGCCTTCATAGATACAAGAAGATTGACATAATCCCATGCATTTTAGCAGATCACCATAGACTATGGCTGGTCTTCTGTAACAACAAAAATAACAGAAAGCCCACACAAACATGGAAGTTGCAAAATTCTTTACTCAATTATAACTTGTTCAAGGAAGAAATTAAGAAGATTTTGTTGAATTTAATGAAAATGAAGGCACAATATACCCAAACTTATGGGACACAATGAAAGCATTGTTAAGAAGAAAACTCACATCTCTGAGTGCCTCAATAACAGAAACTGGAGGGAGCATACACTCTCACTTTGACAGCACATGAAAAAGCTCTAGAATAAAATTAAGGAAATATACACAAGAGAAGTAGAGAGCAGGGAATAACTAAAGTCAGAGCTTAAATCAACCCAGTAGAAACCAAAAGGACTATACAAAGAATCAACAATCCCAGGAGCTGGTTCTTAGGGAAAATCAAAATGTTAGATAAAACCTTAGCCATAATAACCAGAGTTCACAGATAGATTATCAAAATTAACAAAATCAGAAAGGATACGAGAGATATACAATGGAATCTGAGGAAATTCAAAAAAATTATCAGATCCTACTAAATAAGCCTACATTCAACAAAACTGAAAAACGTCTAGATAAAATAGACAATTTTCTAAACATATACCAGGCACAAAAGACAAATCAGAAGCAGACAATCCATCTAAACTGTCCCATAACACATAAAGACATAGAAGCAGTTATTAAAAGTCCCACAACCAAAGAAAAAAATTGCCAGGACTAGATGGATTTAGTGGAGAACTCTATCAAACCTTAATAGAAGACCTCCTACCAATACTGTACAAATTATTCCACAAAATCAAACAGAACTAACGCTACCCAATTCCTTCTATGAAGCCAAAATTACACTTATACATGAATCACACAAAGACCCAACAAAGGAAGAGAACTTCTGAATAATTTCCCTTATGAATATTGATGCAAAACTACTCAATAAAATTCTTGAAACTGAATCCAAGGACACATCAAAATGATCATCGATCGTGGTGAAGTAGGCTTCATCCCAGTGATACAAGGATAGTTCAATATATAGAAATCCATCAACTATTTAAACAAACAAAGAAAAAAACACTTGTTCATTTCATTATATGTTGAGGAATCATTTGACAAATGTCAACACACTTCAAGTTAAAACTCTTAGAAAGATCAGGAATTCAAGATCCCTACATATACATAGTAAAAGCAGTATACAGCAAACCAGTAGCTAACATCAAACTAAAATCTTAAAGCTACCCCACTAAAATCACGGACTAGACAAGGCTACCCACTCTCTCCTTACTTACTCAATATATTACTTGAAGTCCAAACCAGAGCAATCAGACAACAAAAGGAGGTCAAAAGAAACAAATTGGAAAGGAAGAAGTCAAAATATCACCATTTGTAGGTCATATGATAGTATACTTAAATGACCCTAAACACTCCAAGAGCCTTGAGCCTGATAAACAACTTCATCAAAGTAGCTGGGTATAAAATTAACTCAAAAAAATCAATAGCCTTCCTCTACTCAGAGGATAAACAGGCTGAGAAAGAAATTAAGGAAATGGCACCGTTCACAGTGGTCACAAATAACATAAAATACATAGGTATGACTCTAACAGAGCAAGATCTGTATGACACAGAACTTCAAATCTCTGAAGACAGATATTGAAGAAGAACTCAGAAGTCTTACATTTGCTAGAGGGCTTTATAGAATATGCAAAGAACACAAGAAACTATACACCAGAGAATCAAATAACCCTATTAAAATTGTGGTACAGAGCTAAATAAAGAATTCACAAATGAGGAATATTGAATGACTGAGAAGTACCTAAAGACATGTTCAACATCCTGAGTCAAGCTTCTACAACCACCCACATTGGAGATGTTAGAGAAAGGATTGAAGGAGCAGAAGAGGTTTCCAACACCATAAGAAATTTCAGAAGTTGGAAAGATATCCCATGCTCATGAGTTAGCAGGATTAATATAGTAAAAATTGCCAAATTTCCAAAAGTTATCTACAGATTCATTACAATCCCCATCAAAATTTCAACTCAAAACTTCAAAGAGTAAGAAGGGGCAAGTTGCGAATTCATTTGTAAGAACCAGGATAGGGAAAACTATCCTCAAGACAAAAGAAATTCTGAAAGAATCACCATCCCAGTCCTCAAGCAGTATTACAGAGCATTAGCAATAAAGACTGTATGGTATTCGTAAAAAGAAAAGCAGGTAGATCAATGGAATAGAATTGAAGATGCAGAAATGAACTCATACACCTATGGTCACTTGATATTTGACAAAGGAATTAGTTCTTTTTCCATCCAGTGGAAAAAAAAAGATTGCACTTTCAGAAAATGGTGCTGGTTCATCTGGAGACCAGCATGTAGATGAATACAAATCGATCCATTTTTATAACCCTGTACAAAGCTCAAATCCAAATAGATCAAGGACCTCCACATAAAACTAGATGCATTCAAACTATTCAGGAAAAACTGGGTGAGAGCCTCAAGCATATGGGCAGTGGGGAAATTTCCTGAACAGATCACCAGTGGCTTATGCACTAAAGTCAAGAATTGACAAATGGGACTTCATAAAATTGAAAAGCTTCTGAAAGGCACAAGACAGTGTTATTAGGACAAAATTGCAACCAACAGATTGGGAAAAGATATTTACCAATCTTACATCTGATAGAGGACTTTACAGAATATGCAAAGGACTCAAGAAATTATACCACAGAGAATCAAATAACCCTATTAAAATTGTGGTACAGAGCTAAATAAAGAATTCGCAAATGAGGAATACTGAATGGCTGAGAAGTACCTAAAGACATGTTCAACATCCTAGTCAAGCTGGTACAACCAGTCCTATTGGAGGTGTTTGAGAAAGGATTGAAGGAATAGAAGGGGTTTCCGACACCATAAGAACAATACCAACCAACAAGAGTTCCCCAGTACTAAACCACCATTCAAAGAGTACACATGGTCAGAACCATGGCTCCACCTGCATATGTAGCAGAGGATTGCTTTCTTGGGCACCAAGGGGAGAAGTCCTTGGGTCTGTCAAGTCTTGACCGCCCAGTGTAAGGGAATGTCAGGACAGTAATGTGGGAAGGGGTGGTTGGATAAGTGGGGGAACACACTCATAGAAAAAGGGGCTGGGGCATGGAATGGGGGATTATGGATGGGAAACCCAAAAAAGGGGGATTAATAAAAAGAACATCTAGGGAAGTCACAATTCCTAACCTCAGGCTTTATTACAAAGCAATAGAGATGAAAACTGCATTTTATTGGTACAAAGACAAATAGGTAGATCAATGGAATAGAATTGATTACTCAGAAATGAATTTACACGTCTATGATCCTTTGATGTTTAACAAGGACACTGAAACCATCCAGTGGAAAAGACAGCATTTTCAAAATATGTTACAGGTTCTACTGTAGGATAACATGTATTAGACTGCAAATTTACCCATTCTTATCTCCTTGTACAAAGCTCATGTTCAAGTGGATCAAGGACCTTCACATAAAACCAAATTCACTGAAATCAATAGAAGAAAAAATGAGGGAGAATCTTGAACAGGGAAAAATTTCCTGAACAGGACATCAATTAAGGTGTTAGAGAATGGACTGAAGGAGCTCAAGGGATGTGCAACTGCATAAGAGGACCAGTAATAATAACCAACAGTCTCCCCAGAGCTCCTAGGAACTAAACCACCAACCAATGCATCCAGATGCATATGTACCAGAGGATGGCATTGTCTGGTATCAATAGAAGGAGAAGACCTTGGACCTGTGAAGATTTCTTTCCCCAATGTGTTGATGTGGGAGTGGGTGGGTGGAAGTCGGAGTATCTTAATAGAAACAGGTGGAGCGGTGAGTGAGCATGAGCCAGGAGAAATGAGATAACATTTCAAATGTAAATACAGAAAACATTCCATAAAAAGCATGTGGAAGAAATAGGTGGTAGGTAGAGTTGGAGTGAGTGTTAAATAGAAATGTAAGATGAAGGAACATGGAAATCTACTACTCTATGATCTAATAAGATATTTTTAAAGTAAGTTTTTGTTGCAATATACTGCATGCATGGAGAATGTCAATTATACAAATTAAGGATGATCAAATAAATTTTTCAATGCCATGGGTGAGATATTTCCTACAAACTGTTGATTATGGAGGCCTTAGAAGACCCTGATCAGCCCAGTCTATTAAGATTTAAAGCCTACTCCAAAGAAGAAATGTATGTCTACTCCCGTAAACCAGGTAAAAAGTCCAATGAAAATGAGATTATAAGCGGTCAGAGAAAACAACCCCATTGTTACATTTAATTAGAAATAAAGTGGTTCTAAATATCAATGTTTATATAAATAAACAAATTCTATTCTGAGCCTTAATAAGAGAAGGCTCTCCTTTCATTGAATATTAGTAAATTTAGTCCTATGGTTGCTGGAGTTGTTGGAAACAAGTGATAGTTGAATGTTCAGCCCTATGCAGTATACTCACACCACAAATTAGATGCAGGTAAAAGTGCTGATAAAGAAATCTAAAAATTTTGAGCCATGGGATGAGGAGAAAGGCTATGCATGCTATTTGGATTATAGTAAACCAACTGTGATCATAAGTCAGAAGTTTTGTGGTTACCTGCACTAGATCTACATAACAGAGACTATTTGAAATCAATCATGGTGTGGGGAGAGGTTAATTTATCCCCAAACCACCTGGCATTCTATGAATTATTGATAAATGCTACAAGATTGGAGGGTTATTTCCTTCAGTTGTATACCCACTTGTGATCCTACCAGACTTGAGTGAATATTTATCCCTGATGGTCACTTGGAAGTCCACAGTTAAACTCAGTGGGTTTCAAGAAGGAGGAGGAAGACTGAGGAGAAGACAGTAGAGGTCTAGGAAGAAGAAAAGAAAGAAGGAGATAAGGAGAGAGGAGGGAAAAATGAGGAAAAATTGGGAAAGAGGTTAGTGGGAAGGTTGAATTTAATATGAGTAATGGAGCAAACAAGTGAGGGTGTGGGTGAGAATAATCATAATGGAACTGGAAAAATAACCATATATTTTATATGTGTATTATGTTGTTAAAGTATTAATTGAAGTAATGAAAAACTCTTAAGCTACATGAGATAATATCTTAAAAGTTAATATTCACAATAATTTAACAGTAATCAGCCTAATAAATGACTAAATGTTGAATGATAACCAATAATACAGACTCATAGTATGCAAATATGTCTGGGTGGTGGTTTTATTGTTTCATTTTGTTTTGTGACAGGGCCTCATGTATAACCCTGGTGATAAGTATAATATCTATGTGAATATATCATTGAGAATTACAGACCAAAAAAATCTGAAATACATACCAATATGAGAAAAGAAGGTTTTGAAGTTACAATTTTAAATGGATGTTGATTTATTCCTTTATTTATACACACACACACACACATATATATATATATATACATATACATACATATGTATAATCAGACAGGAAGCTGCATTCATGGTGTCCATGCTAGATTGAGGAAAACGTTACTTATGTGGTACTCGGTCCTCTTTATTTTGGGGGAAGGGTGATTTTTTATTTACATTTTAAATGTTTACTTGACATTAAATCCCCTATCCCATCCCCATCCCCTTCATCTATAATGGTGTCCCCCTCCCCATTCACACCCTTTCTTATGTTCCCCCCACATTCCCCAACTCTTGGGTCCAAACTTCGCAGGACCAAGGGCTTCTCCTCCCATCGGTGCCCAACAAGGCCATCCTCTGCATCATATGCACTTGGAGCCATGGGTCAGCCTATATATACATAGTCTTTGCGTAGTGTTTAGTTTCTGGGAGCTCTGATTGGTTGGCATTGTTGTTCTTATGGGGCTACAAGCCCCTTTGGCTCTTTCAATCCTTTCTCTAATTCGTCCAACAGGGATCCTGTTCTCAGTTCAGTGGTTTGCTGCTAGAATTCACCTCTGTATTTGACGTGCTCTGTATTTGACGTGCTCTGTCTCTGTCACCCAAGAGACAACCACATCCAGTTCCTGTCAGCATGCACTTCTTAGCTTCAGCAATCATTTTTATTTCCACATGGAGTAGGTTTATTGGAATGACAGTGAGGGGGTGGGGAGAAAAAGAGGGAGAAGAGATAGAAAAAGATAAGTAGGCAAAAAGAAGAAACTGGCCATGAGCAGGAGGAGAGAAGTGGGGAAGGGAATGGGAGAGAAAGGACAAAGGGGTGGATGGGAAAAGCAAGAAAGCAAGAGCAGCTTCATCAACCTTATCTAGTTTTGGTGGCTGTATATATATGGACAAATGAGGGGCAGATCCTGAACAGCCTTTCCTTCAGTCTCTGCTTCAAACTTTGCCTCTATATCCCCTCTTATGAATATATTTTTCCGTACTTTTAAGAAATGAAACATCCACGCTTTGGTAATCCTCCTTCTTTAGAGTCATGTGGTCTGTGAATTTTATCTTGGGAAGTTCAAGCTTTTGGGCTGATATCCACTTATCAGTGAGTGCATGTCATGTGTACCTCACTCATGATGATATTTTCTAGTTCAATCCATTTGCGTATGAATTTCATGATGTCACTCTTTTTGATAGTGAGTATTAATCCATTATGTAGATGTACCATATTTTCTGTATCCATGACTCTGTTGAAGGACTTCTGGGTTTTTTCTAGCTTCTGGATATTATACATAAGGCTGCTATGAGCATAGTGGAGCATATGCCTTTGATGTTTTTTGGAGCATCTTTTGGGTATTTGCCCAAGAGTGGTATAACTGGGTCCTCAGGTAGTGCAATGTCGAATTTTCTGAGGAACCTTCAGAATGAATTCCAAAGTCGTTGTACCAGTTTGCAATCCGAACAATGAAGGAGTGTTCCTCTTTCTCCATATCCTCCAGAGCATCTGTTGTCACCTGAGTTTTTTATCTTAGCCATTCTGACTGGTGTGAGGTGAAATCTCAGGGCTGTTTTGATTTGCATTTCCCTGATTATTAAGATTTTGAGCATTTCTTTATATACTTCTCAGTCATTCAATATTCCTCAACTGAGAATACTTTGTTTAGCTCTGTACCACATTTTTAATAGGGTTATTTGTCTCTCTGAAGTGTAACTTCTTGAATTCTTGGTATATTTTGGATATTAGCCCTCTATAAGATGTAGGATTGGTAAAGATCTTTTCCCGATCTGTTAGTTGCATTTTGTCCTAATGACAGAGTTTTTGCCTTACAAAAACTGTGCAGTTTCATGAGGTCCCATTTGTTGATGCTTGATCTTCGAGCATAACCTATTAGTGTTTTGCTCAGGAAATTTCCCCCAGTGCCATCTGTTCAAGACTCTTCCCCACTTTTTCTTCTATTAGTCTGAGTGTATCTGGTTTGATGTGCAGGTCCTTGATCCAATTGGATTTAAGCCTTGTAGAGGGTAAAAAAGTGGTTCGATTTGCATTGTTCTACATACTGACCTCCGGTTGAAACAGCAGCATTTTTTGAAGTGCTATCTTTTTTCTATTGGATGGTTTTAGCTCCTCTGTCAAAGATCAAGTAACCATAGGTGTATAGGTTATTTTCTGGGTCTTTAATTCTATTACACTGATCTACCTGCCTGTCTCTGTACTAATACAATTTTTAGCATGATTGCTTTGTAATATTGATGAGGTCAGGGGTTGTGATTTCCCCCAGAAGTCCTTTTGTTGTTGAGGATAGTTATTGCTATCCTGAGTTTTTTTGTTATTCCAAATAAATTTGCAAATTGCTTTTTCTAACTCTATGAAGAACTGAGTTGAAATGTTGATGGGGATTACATTGAATCTGTAGATTGCATTTGGCAAAATGTCCATTTTTACTATATAAATCCTGGCCAATCCATGACCATTGTAGGTCTTTCAATCTAATGAGCTCTCTGTGGACAGAGAAGGAGATCTGCTACATGCTTTCTTTCTATGCTTGCAGATTACTACTCCCCATTGAAAAATGATTGAGTCATACATATTTTTAAGACACTGGATTCCAATACCCAACTTTTTCATCAAGTGTGATAATTAATTCCTGGGAGAGAGCACAATAACAAGATCATTGATATTCATGAGAAATTCTTTAAATACCCTTTCAATGCAGTATACAAATGTTTCCTCTTTGCTTGTCACCTCTTCTTAGCAATACTCTGTGAATTCGTTGGGAAATTTTCTACAATTTTGTCAGTCCTTGCCTTTCAGGATGAAAAAACAAAATGAGAATCAAAGATCTACTCAATATAATATATTAACACAATGCATTGTAGATTCAAATACTAGATTTATTATGAAATATCTTTAGCTTTCTGGAGAGAAGATATTTCCATGGATATATTAAGAAATACATGTTGTTTGGATATATGTGAATATGTCAATTATTTCACGCTGAATTCTTTCATTCCGGAGGACTTAACACTCACAGTGGTTACTGAAAGTTGGAGCTGCTGAGGTATATCTTTTCATAGTGCTGATACTTGGTATATTCTGTGACTTTTGTACACAGGAGTTTGATTAATTAAGGTTTGCTGATAAAAATTACAGACTAAATCAACCTGACTCTAACTTTTCAAGATATTTGGTAAGTAGTTCGCATTTACTAATATCAGATGATGAAAACAATACAGATGAATAGGTGAATTAAATGAACCTATCACTGTTTTACCCTGAAATATCTCTTTTAAGTATTAAAGCTAATCGTGAGATGGAGTATAGTCTTTGGCTTCATGATACAATAAAATTATTAAATGTGAATATTAAGTTAGTAAATATGAGCTTTTTATTCCAAGCATGAGCACAGATAATTCATTCTGAGGTCATGTACTATAGATCCTAAAAATCTCTGTGGCTTCTGGCTAGGTGGTAGTGACACATGCCTTTAATTCCAGCATCGTGAAGGCAGAAGCAGGTAGATTTATATGATTAGAGACCAGCCTTATCTACAGAGTGAGTTTGAAAACAGCCAGAGCTATAGAGATAAAGCCTGTCACAAAAAAAACAAAACAAAACAAACAAGAAGACAAACCTGTGGCTCCTTTGCAGTTATTAGAAATGAATTCTTCTTAAGCTTATTGAAAGTTTAAGTGTTTTTCCATATTGGTACCAAAATTATCGATTATGCATGTCCTGTAGCTACATTAAGGCTTAAAAAATAAATTATATGCTTGTATTTCGTCCCAGACCTATAGGTCATGCTTTCACATTTTAAAAAAAATTCTCATAGCACATTATATAATACAATTTTTATTCTTGTTTTACAGAGATATAATGAAGCAGGTATGTGAGCTTCCAGAATATAGACCCAAAGAGAGTGACAAGGGGATATAACAGAATTCTCATTTGGTGCCTATGATTCATGAGCTGACATACTTGGCCACAGTTTTAGTACATCTCCACAGTGTTCATCACTGCTTGACAGTCTCTATTATATAATGATACATGAGAAAGGTGACATAAGATGGGCTGAGATGAAAGAGTGCTTCTAAGAATATTTCAACCCTCACTGTCGTATTGGTTGAAATGTAGAAAAAAAAATCAATACATTTCAGCCTGTGATCCTTATCCCATAAATCAGACTCAAATGAAGTTTTCCTGAAATAGTATGAAACTATGGAAACCATTAAATGAATAATGATTACTACTGATATAATTTGAGAACCAACATCTATTTAACATGAAAATATGAGTTAAAGAGTTGAATTATTTGAAAGGCTTAATACTTTTACTTTTGGGAAATAAAATTTAGAAGAAACAAAGTACTAGAACACTGACTTTTCCAATAACTTGAAGCAGAAATGATAATTTCTCGGTTATCATAATAAATAGAAGGACTTAAGAATTTGTGTAGATAAATTGTGTGAGTATCTGTTTTGTGTACATAAACATGTAAACCAGTAATTGTTTTTAAAACTCTCAGTAGATAGTACTTAGTGATTTTATTTGATATTTTTTCTTATAAATTGATAGTAGTTCTTTTCTCTACATTGGTAAAACAATAAAAATATAGGCTATACAAGCAGTAAAGGCAGCATTGTGTGTAAAGTATTCAGTAACAATCAAGGCAGGAATAGACTTGTCACATACTATTTCAGTGTTATCACAGAGACTTAGTAAGTATTACAAAGTCTTTTGCACATTTCTTTCACTGGAATTTCAGTATTACTTTCCCTAAACACTTCACATTAGATTATGCTCTGTTTTGTTGCTTTTTATTGTCTTGAAATTCCATATAACATGTTTAATTGATTTTTGGTTTTTAACACTTGTATTTTCATGTGTGAATTTTAAAGAATCTACAATTAATATTTTATTAACATGGATCTTTATCTACCTTTTATTGCTAATAGAATGTCAGTATGTTTCAGCCAATGTATTATTGAATGATGAAAGCACAAAGGTTCTTTTCACTCAAATTCTCTCTTCTGCTCATCACAATTTAACATTGAAGGCTCTCTATTTCCTACTAATAAAGTCGTGGACTTACCTTTATTTTGATGGCTACTGAATTAAATTGCTACATCCCATATTATATTTCTGCCCTTGCCTTTCTCTCCAAGTTTAATCCAACCTTCTTTAAAAAGACTCACAGTCTTTCCAAATAATTCAACATACTTGAGTTTGTTTAGTATATTTATAATAAGTATTGATCCTGTTCATTATAATTTCAGCTATCTTCACTGAGGAGACAATTCTGTATTCTTAAATATCTGTAAGTATCAAGAAAACTTTCTGAAATATTAAAAACTTGTTATATTTCAGTAATTAACATAATCAAAGAATTAAATATTAGCATAAAGAAATTATATAAACATGACTATGCATCATTTTTTCCAGGAAATAAGATTGACTCCTGATAATTTAGATGGAAATTAGGAACAACGTGACTGAGTTTGTTCTTCTGGGGCTCACACAGAATCTACACATGCAGAAAATCATATTTGTTGTGTTTTTGGTTATCTATGTATTCTCTGTGGTGGGAAATTTGCTTATTTTGATCACCATTACAAACAGCCAACTGTTGGGATCCCCTATGTACTACTTCCTGGCCTATCTCTCCTTTATTGATGCCTGCTACTCCTCTGTCAATACACCTAAACTGATTTTTGATTCACTCCATAAAAAGAAATCTATTAAATTCAATGGGTGCATGACCCAAGTTTTTGCAGAACATTTTTTTGGAGGAGCTGAGATTATCCTGCTAACTGTGATGGCTTATGACCGCTATGTAGCCATCTGTAAACCCTTGCACTATGCAACCATCATGAACCGACAACTCTGTAACATCCTTGTGGGTGTGTCATGGGTTGGAGGCTTTCTTCATGCAGGTATACAAATGCTTTTCATGATTGGATTACCTTTCTGTGGCCCTAATGTCATAGACCACTTTATGTGTGATCTGAACCCCTTGCTTGCTCTCGCCTGTGTTGATACCCACATTCTAGGACTCTTTGTTGCTGCCAACAGTGGCTTCATCTGTCTGTTGAACTTCCTCCTACTGCTTGTCTCCTACCTGGTCATCCTTCACTCGCTAAAGAACCACAGTGCAGAAGGAAGGCGCAAAGCTCTCTCTACCTGCGTTTCTCACATTACAGTGGTGGTTTTATTTTTTGTGCCCTGCATATTTGTGTATATGCGACCTGCAGCTACATTACCGATTGATAAAGCAGTTGCTATTTTTTATACTATGATAACTCCTATGCTAAACCCATTAATCTACACTTTAAGAAATGCTCAGATGAAAAATGCCATTTGGAAGTTGTTTAGTACAAAAGTTTAGTCAGATGACATATAAAGCAACAATCATGTGTCTTCAGATAGACTGGAGAAAGAGTGAAATGGATGTTTGGGTGACCCTAATATAAAAGTCTTACTTGTATAACAAGAAACAAGTAACTGCTTTCATGTGTTTCCCTAAGGGAAGCAGAGTACCCCAAATAGGAAAAAAATCTTACTTAGGTTTTTTATTGCCTTTTACAGTCATAAACACACACACACACAACACACACACACACACACACACACAGAGAGAGAGAGAGAGAGAGAGAGAGAGAGAGAAGGAAAATTGATTATATTTCCCATCTTCTAGAAAAACTGATTGATGTGGTAAATCTATCAATTGATTCAGGTCAGAAACTTCTGGTTTCTCATTTCAATGTTATTATGTAACTTCACAAATAAAGTCTTAGGAAGTTATGTCCTGACCCTGACTGTTTGCCATCCCATAATCTCATTACTAACTTAGTATAGATGATTTTCTTCTAGGTTTCATAATTTTTCTATTATAGGAGCAGATTGAAGAGAATAATTATTGAAGAAATATTCAGGACATCAGTCTTCTCATTCACAAATTTGATTATTTTTGTTAGGTTAGTTGAAGCTGCTGGTCTTCTGTGGAGTCTCCCCCCAAATCTTCCACAACACTGTCTGAGTTCTATTTAGGATCTCTGCACCTGTTTCAGTCAGCTACTTGTGGAGCTTTTCAGAGGACAGTTATGATAGGCTCCTTTCTATAAGCATAACATAGAATCATTAGTAGTATGAGAGACCGGTTCTTTCCATTGGATGGCTCTTGATTTAGTCCAGTCATTGGTTGATTTTTCCCTCAGTTTCTGTTCATTCTCTTTCCTGCACTCCTTGTAGACAGATAAATCTGGGTCAAAGATTTTTGGATTGGTTGGTGTCCTTATCCTTCCACTGGAAATCTTGTCTGGCTATCGGAAGTGGCTATTTCAGGCTCCATATCCAAAGATGCTAGGAGTCTAAACTAGAATCTCCCTCATAAAGTCCATGGATCAGTCCCCATTCCACGTCTCTGGCACTTCCTAGAGATGTTCCCCCCAGCTCAGCCCTCCATGGCTCTCCCTATACCTGATTCCCCACCTCTGTTCATCTACCCATGCATTTTTCCAAGTTTTCTCCCTCTATCCACCTGGGATTACTCTATCATTCCCATTCTGAATGAGATTCAATCGTTCTCCATAGGGGCCTCCTTGTTATTTAGCTTCTGTGGGTCTATGAATTGTAGCATGGGTAATCCTGTAATCAATGGCTAATATCCACTTATAAGTGAGTACATAAAATGCATGTCCTTTTGGATCTGGGTAACCTCATTCGAGATGAATTTTTTTGTTCTTCCATCCATTTGCCTGCCCATTTTGTGATGTTCTTGTTTTTAATAGCTGAGTCATTTTCCCATTTTTCCATTGAGGGACATCTGAGACGTTTCAATTTTCTGGCTATTATGAATACATCTGCTATGAACACAGTTGAAAAAAATGTCCTTGTGGTATGACACAGCAATTTTAAAATATGGATCTTTACATAAATTTGTGTCATTATTTGGAAGGGGTCAAGGTAATCATTTCTGTATTGTTCCACTTTTAGTATATGTGCTAATGAAATAAAAACTTGTGTCATACTCCTTACTGAAAAGTAAGGGGACAATTTAGAAAATAACTTTCCCAAGATACCTATGTTTTGCATCATTAATGCAAATACTCTTTCTGCAATTGTAAAAAGAAACAATCCTTTATCAACTTCCTGTGTGAAGGTGGATTTCATAATGTCCATGATGGATCTGGAGAAATGTAATTTATTATGCTCATTCTAATACATATCTACTGGAAAATATCTAAGTACTTATTTTACTATGAAACTATTTTTAATCTACTTTTTTCAGTATGTGAAATAAAATTCATGCAAATTTTCTATAACACTTTGTTTAACCCAAATACATGTCTTTTTATGAATAACTAAAATTGCACATGTATATGTTTTGAAATGTAAAATTATGATAGAGATAAGAAAGATGATAAGTAGGCACATACATGATTAATAGGCAAATACAAGATGACAGATGATAGTTTGATAGTTGAAAACATACTTTCTAAGTAATTTAAAGCCTATGGTATATTAATAAATTATCTATAGATACAGGGCTGTGCAATAGACCAGTAGTCACTCCTGTGTCTTATTTTATCCTCTGACCTACAACTACCACTCGCTGGACTGTAGAAACCATATATTTACTATATATATCTCAGATTCCTACTGCCAAGTATAACTGAAATCAGGTGGTTTCTATTTTGTGCCCTGTTCATTCACTCAATGAAGTGCCCTTCCAGTCTTTGCTGTTTTATGGATACGTCGCACTACTTCATTGTCTATAATTGTTTCTTTTTTTTTTTTTTTTTCTTTTTTTTTTTTTACAAAATTTTTGATGGTAACTTCAGTTGGTTACATACCTTGCTTGTTGTTAATAAAAGTAAAATGAACATAATGATGATGATCTCTCCTTTTCATGTGTAGAATGACTCAGCAGTATAATTTCTGGGTCACTGGAATTTCTTTGTCTATTCTTTCATCTCCAATGTTCTTTCTAAAGTCTGTGTTCATCTACATCCTTCAATATGTCACAAGGGTTGAACTGCTTCTACAACCTTACCAGCTTCTGAAACCTTTAGTATTGCTATAGATACATTTGTAATTCGTAAGGAATGTGGTCTTCTTGAAACTTCCATTTCTAATTTTCTAATGATTGGCAATGTTGAACATTTTTTGTTGTGTAAATTTCCTAATTGATATGCCATATTACAAATAAACAATTGAAAATAGCATTCAGAAGTTCCTCAAACTGACGAAATTTACTAAGCCTGCCTTCTTCCAAGAGGAAATAATAAAGACTACTGAGAAGCACTCTCAACGAAGGCAAGCTGCAAAGACAGAGAGCAGTCTAACTGCCTGGAAGAAGCAGAAACAACCCCAGCCTCCTGGAAGAGGTTTAGAACACTGAGCCACCTAGAAAGGACGCTCTTCAACCTGCTGATTGCCTGCAGGTGTAGTGGGCCCCAGGATTTCAGCTTCTCTGAGATGTCCCCCATGCTAGGACATGTTTTGGTGAAGCATCTGTTTTTAAGCCAATTCTTCTATAAATAACCCTTCAATCCTGTTCTTGTACATAATTTCCTAAAGCATCATTGGGACACTAAGTTGGATTTGTTAGTGTCTATACTTCTGGTTGCTAAGTGCTCTCCATCTGGGGTTAATAGACAGGCTTGTGTTGCAGTTTCCCAAGAAAAGATTCTTATACCTACTGGAAATGTGTTAGTATTCTTTATTTTATTTTATTTTTGAGATTAAAATTTCCCTTCCAGTTATTCCTCTAAGCCCTTCTATTGTCCCCTCACTACACTCCCTTCAAGTCATGCCTTAGTCTTTCACTGATTATTTTTGCATAGGATATGTATTTGTATATATACATATATTACAAATATAACTTATTGAGTCCATATAGTGTCACTTGTATCTATTAGTTTACGATAGACCATTTGATATTGAACTACAAATTGGTGTTTTTTTCCATGGCAAATCTGCTCCAAACTTTATTCCATTGCCTAAAGTTCTTTATGTATAGCTAATTTCTATTATTTTTATTAAATATCCTTCTGAAAAATGGGAAAATTTGTCTATTTCAGTTAATGGATTTAGGGTGTTCTTTGTGGATACTTAATTATTTGTTTCACATGTTAGCTAGGTATTAATACTTCATCAAATGTGTATTCTGCAGTATATCTGTAAAGAAATGTGACAGTAATCTCCTTGTTTTCTTTATTATTTAATCTTTTTTTTAGTGTCCAGACTTTAGACCCCTCCCAGTCCACCCACCAACTGTTCCATATCCCACCTGTCCTCTCCCCTCTCCCCCAATCTTAAGAGGATCTGCACTCCCTGGGTCCCCAAGTCTCTCAAGTGTTAGGTGCATCTTTTCTAAGTCCAGATCCAATAGTCCTCTACTGTTTATGTGTTGGGGACCTCATATCAGCTGGTGTATAATTCCTGGTTGGTGGCTAAGCATCTGACAGATTATGGGGTTCCAGGTTATTTGAGACGGCTGGATGACCTATAAGGTTACCCTCCTCTTCAGCTTCTTCCAGCTTTTTATTAATTCAACCACAGGAGTCTCCAGTTTCTGTTCATTCATTGGGTGTAACTATCTGCATCTGACTCATTCAGCTGCTTGTTGGACTTTGTGGAGGGCAGTCTTTTTTTTTCTTCTTTTTTTCCCCTCCCCATCCTCCCCCCTCTTGCCGCCCTCCCCCCAAAAATCTAGTTCACTGGGGGTTCAGTCTTAGCAGGACCCAGGGCTTCCCCTTCCACTGGTGCTCTTACTAGGATATTCATTGCTACCTATGAGGTCAGAGTCCAGGGTCAGTCCATGTATAGTCTTTAGGTAGTGGCTTAGTCCCTGGAACCTCTGGTTGCTTGGCATTGTTGTACATGTGGGGTCTCCAGCCCCATCAAGCTCTTCCAGTTCTTTCTCCGAATCCTTCAACGGGGGTCCTATTCTCAGTTCAGTGGTTTGCTGCTGGCATTCGCCTCTGTATTTGCTGTATTTTGGCTGCGTCTCTCGGGAGAGATCTACATCCGGCTCCTGTCGGCCTGCACTTCTTTGCTTCAGTGGAGGGCAGTCTTAATAGGGCCCTGTTTGTAAGCATACTATAGCATCAGCAACAGTGCCTGGCCTTGCTTCCTTCCCCTCAGCTGGATCCCATTTGGGCCTGTCACTGGAACTCCTTTTTTTTTTTTTTTAAGGCTCTTCTCCCATATTTGTTCCTGTACTTCTTTCAGACAGAACAATTCTGGATCAGAGTTCTTGATTGTGGGATGGCAACCTCATCCCTCCACTTGATACTGGTTTTCTACTGGAGGTGGACTTTTTAGTTCCCTTTCCTCACTGCAGGGCATTTCTTCTAAGTTCCCTCCCTTTGAAACCTGAGGATCTCCTACCTCCCTGGTTTCCCTCCCACCGCCTTCTACCTTCTAAGGTTGCCTATTTCCATTCTTTCTGCTGTCCCTCAGGGCTTCAGTCTCGTTCCCCCTCCCCAATACCTGGTCCTCTTCCCCTCCCTGTCACCTTTCCAACCCAGGTCCCTCACTCCCTCAGCCCTCCTGTGATTGCTGTGCTCTCCCTCCCCAGTGGGATCGAAGCGTCAACACTTGGGCCCTTTGTCATGTTTTCCTTCTTCAGATCTATAAATCGAATCCTGCATATTCTGTAACTTTTGACTAATATCCACTTAGAAATAAGTTCATCCCATATCCATTTGGGTCTGAGTTACTTCACCCAGGATGATTTTTTTTAGTTCCACCCACTTGCCGGCAAAAAGCATGATATCCTTATTCTAAATACCTGAGCAGTATTCCACTTTGTAAATGAACCGTATTTTCTGTAACTATTATTCCCTAGTATGACGTCTAGGTTGTTTCTAGCTTCTGGTTATCACAAACAAGGCCGCAGTAAATATAGTGTACATTACCAAGAATGGTATATTTGGGTCTTCAGGTAGATCTATTTTCAACTTTCTAAGGAACCTCCAGATTGATTTCCAGAGTGGTTGTACCAGTTTGCAATTACACCAGCAATGGAGAATATTTCTCTTTCTCCACATTCTCATCAGCATGTGCTGTCACCTGAGTTTTTTTGTTGTTGTTGTTGTTGTTGTTTTTTGTTTGTTTTTGTTTTTGTTTTTATCTTAGCCATACTGATTGGTGTAAGGTGGAATCTCAAGGTTGTTTTGGATTGTAAGTCCATGAACATTAAGATTTTGAATATTTCTATACTCTTGCTTTTGCAGTAGTATCCGATTTTTTTTTAATTTTTTCAGTTTCTGTTGTTAGGTATCCCTTTCGATAACTGATCTTGTTAATTTCTATAATGTCTATATACCCTTTAGTAAGTTTGACTAGAGATTTATATGTATTGTTGATTTTCTCAAGAAGCAGTTTAGGGTTTTGTGGATTCTTTGTATACAGCTCTTTGTTCCTATTTGGTTGATTTTGGCCCTGAGTTTGACCATTTCATGCCATCTACTCCTCTTGATTCTGTTTCCTTCATTTTGTTACAGGACTGTCGTCAGGTGTGCTGTTAAGTTTTTAGTGTAGGATCTCTCCAGCTTTTTTTTTTTTTTATGAAGGCACTTAGTCCTATGAATTTTCCTTTTAGCACTGCTTTCCTTGTGTCCTATAAGATTGAGTATGTCGTGCCATCATTCATTTAAATCCAGGAACTCTTTAATTTCTTTATTTCTGTTTTTTTTCTTTTAGTGGGTATTTTCTTTATTTACATTTCAAATGTTATCCCCTTTCCCAGTTTACCCTCTGAAAATCTACCATTCCATCCCCTGCCCTGTCTAAATGAAGCTGCTCCCCCTCCCACCCTCCCTCTCTATCCCACATCCCAATTCTGGCTTTCCCCTATACTAAGGCAAAAAGCCTCCACAGGACCAAGGTCCTCTCCTACCATTGATGTCCAACAAGGCCCATCTTCTACTACATGTGTTGCTGGAGACAAGGGTTCCTCCATGTGTGTTCTTTGGTTGGTGGTTTAATTCCTGGAAGCTCTGTGGTATCTGGTGTGTTGATACTGTTGTTCTTCCTATGGGGTTGCAAATCCCCTCAGTTACCTCAGTCCTTTCTCTAACACCCCAATTGGGGACCCTGTTCTCAGTCTAATAGTTGTCTACAAGCACTCAGCTCTGCATTTGTCAGGTTCTGGCAGAGTCTTTCAGGAAGCAGCTATATTAGGTTCCTGTCAGCATGCACCTCTTGGCAGCCCCTATAGTGACTGTGTTTGATGACTGCATGTGTGATGGATTGCCATGTGTGGCAGTCTCTGGATGGACTATCCTTCAGTATCTGCTCCACACTTTGTCTTCATATTCCCTCCTTTGAATATTTTATTCCCCCTTCTAAAATATACTGAAGCATCCAGACTTTTGTCTCTTTTTCTTGAGCTTCATGTGTTCTGTAAATTGTGTCTTGGGTATTCCAAGCTTTTTGGCTAATAGCCACTTATCAGTGAGTGCATACCATGTGTGTTCTTTTGTGATGGGTTTCCTTACTCAGGATTATGTATTCAGGTCCATCCTTTGACCTAAGAATTTCATGAAGTAATTGTTTCTAATATCTGAGTAGTACTACATTTTGTAAATGTATATTTTCTGTATCCCTTCTTCTGTTAAAGGACATCTGGGTTCTTTTCAACGTCTGGCTATAATAAACAAGGCTGCTGTATTTGTCAGGCTTGGGCACAGCCTCTCAGGAGACAACCATTTTCTTCCCTGATCAAGTTTTCATTGAGTATAGAGTTGTTCAGTTTCCCCATCAGTATGTGGGTTTTCTGTTGTTTTTTGTTGTTATTGAAGTCTACCTATAGTCTGTGATGACCTGATAGGATACATGGGATTATTTAAATCTCGTATTTTTTGAGGCTTGTTTTGTGATCAATTCTATGGTTTATTTTGGAGATGATACAATGAGGTGCTGAGAAGAAGCTTTATTATTTTGATTTAGGGTGAATTGTTCTATAAATACCTGTTAAATCTGTTTGACTCGCTACCTCTATTAGTTTCATGTGTCTCAGTTTAGTTTTTGTTTCAGGGAATTGCCCATTAGTGAGAGTACGCTGTTGAAGGCTCCCACTATTATAGTGTGGGGTTCAATGTGTATTCTGAGCTTTAGTAAAGGTTCTTTTAGAAATGCGGGTGCCCTTGTATTTGTTGCATAGATGTTCAGAATTGGGACTTTCTCTTGGGTTTTTCCTTTGATGAATATAAAGAGTTCTTTGCTATCTCGCTTAAAAACTTTTGGATGAAAGGCTATTTTATTGAATATTCGAATGGCAACTTAAGATTTTTTTCTTGCCAATATTTGTTCGGAAGCCTTTCTTCCAGACTTTTACTCTGCTCTAGTGTCTATCTCTGTTATGGAAGTGAATTTCTTGTGTGAAGGAATATAATGGGTCCTGTTTGCTTATTGATTCTGATAGCTTATATCTATTTATTGGAGAATTGAGTCCGTTGATGTTGAGAGATATTAAAGACAGATGATTGTTAATTCCTGTTATGTTTGTTATTGTAGGTTGCATTGTGTGAATGTGATTCCTTTTGCCTTTGTTGTAAGATGATTACTATCTTGATATTTCTTTGGTATAAGTACCCTACTTGTGTTGGAGTTTTCCTTCTGGGATCCTCTGTAGGGGTGGATTGGTTGATAGGTATTGTTTAAATTTGGTTTTATCCTGAAATATTTTGGCTTTTCAATATATTCTGATTGAGAGTTCTGCTGGACATAGTAACCAGTGATGCCATTCTAATTGGTCTGCCTGTATAGGTTATTTGGCTTGTTTTCTTTTACAGATTTTAATATTCTTTCTTTGTTCTGTGCATTTAGTGTTTTTATTATTACATGACCAGAAGATTTTCTTTTCTGGTCTAATCTATTTGGTTTTCCATAAACTTATTTTTTTTCTCTCCATCTTTATTAAATTGGGTATTTCTTATTTACATTTCAAATGTTATTCCCTTTCTGGGTTTCCAGGCCAACATCACCCTAACCCCTCCCCCTCCCTTCTGTATGGGTGTTCCCCTCCCCATCTTCCACCCAGTACCACCCTCCCCCCAACAATCACGTTCACTGGGGGTTCAGTCTTGTCAGGACCAGGGGCTTCCCCTTCCATTGGTGCCCTTACTGGGCTATTCATTGCTACCTATACAGTTGGAGCCCAGGGTCAGTCCATGTATAGTTTTGGGGTAGTGGCTTAGTCACTATAAGCTCTGGTTGCTTGGCATTGTTGTTCATATTAGGTCTCTAGCCCCTTCAAGCTCTTTCAGTCCTTTTTCTGATTCCTTCAACGGGGGTCCCATTCTCAGTTCAGAGGTTTGCTTCTGGCATTCGCCTATGTATTTGCCATATTTTGGCTGTGTCTCTCAGGAGAGATCTACATTCAGTTCCTGTCAGCTTGCACTTCTTTGCTTCATCCATCTAGTTTGGTGGCTGTATATGTATGGGCCACATGTGGGGCAGGCTCTGAATGGCCGTTCCTTCAGTCTTTGTTCTAAACTTTGCCTCCCTATACCCTCCCAAGGTATTCTTTTTCCTCTTTTAAAGATGGAGTGAAGCATTCACATTTCGGTCATCCTTCTTGAGTTTCATATGTTCTGTGCATCTAGGATAATTTGAGCATTTGGGCTAATATCCACTTATCAATCAGTGCATACCATGTGTGTTTTTCTGTGATTGGACTACCTCGCTCAGGATGATATTTTCCAGTTCCATCCATTTGCCTATGAATAAACTTCTTGTATACTTATGGTCATCTTTTTCATTAGGTTGGGGAGTTTTCTTCTCTAATTTTGTTTAAGATAATTTCTTACGTTTTTAATTTTGTTTAAGATTATTATTCTTAGTTTTGGTCTTTTTATTGTGTCCTGGATTTCATGGATGTTTTGGGTTAGAAGTTTTCTTCTGTTTTGAATTTTATTTGACAGTTATATCAATATCTTCTACAGTATCTGAGATTCTCAGTACCTGAGATTCTCTGTTCTATCTCTTGTGTTCTGTTGGTGATGCTTACATAAGTCCTGTTTCCTAGGTTTTCCATTTCCATGGTTGTTTCCATTTGTGCTATCTTTATTGTTTATACTTTCACTTTTAGGTCTTCTACCTCTTTGTTCAATGTCTTCACCTATTTGATTGCATTTTCCTGTATTTCTTTAAGGGATTTATGTGTTTCTTCTTCAAGGAATTCTACCTGTTTCCCTGTGTTTCCCTGTATTTCTTTCAGTGAATTACTTATATCCTCCTTAAAGGATTCCACTCTTTTGATGAGACAGGGTACTTGGTCAGCATCTTTGTTTTCAGTAAGTTGGTGTATCTAAGGTTTGCTGTGTTGGGAGAACTGGATTCTGATGATGCCAATGTATATTGGCTTCTCTTGATTATGGTCTTGCTCTTGCCTCTCACCTTCTGCTTCTCTCCAGGGTTAGCTGCCCTGGGTGTCTTTGTCTATTGCCTGTCTCCTGTTTCCTTGGGTTGCTGCAGTTCTCCTGGTAGGCCCATGGCCCTGGATATAGCAATCCTCTTGTGAGGCCTTCAGACCCTGTGGTCTTCAGAGGGGCAGCCAAACTCCTGATCTGTTGCCTGCATCCTGCTGATCTCCTGGAGACCTTCAGACTGTGGCTTGTTCAGAGGAGCTGACAAGCTGATGATCTGTTGCCCTGTGTGTAGCAGATCTCCTGGGAGGCCTTCAGACTTTTTGGTGTTCACAGGAAGAGTCAAGCCTTTGTCCTGTGTGTAGCTGTTCTCCTGTGAGGCCTTCAGACTGAGAGGTTTGTTTCTCTGCATGTAGCAGAACTCATTGGAAGTCCTTCAGACTATGTGGTCTTCAGAGGGGCAGACAAGCTGGTGATCTGCCAGGCGGAAGGAACTGTGAGGAAAAAAGGTAAAATGTATTTTGAAGGTTTTGAATAAAAAGGGTAGGGAGAAATTATTTAAAATTTATTTATCATATAGTTAGTAGTTATAATTAGTTATAATAATTATGTTTTTGTCTATTTACATTTCAAATATTTTACTCTTCAACAGTTTAGCCTCCACAAACCTGCCATCCCCTCACCTTCCCACCTGCCTCTAGGAGTGTATTCCCCCATCCACCCACCCACTCCTGTACTAGCATTCCTCTACCTAAAGAGCCTCCACAGGATACAAGGGACTTCCCTCCCTGTGATTCTCAATAAAACAATCCTCTGCTAGCTAAAGCTATGTGCCCACCCACCCCCAATATGTACTCTTTGGTTGGTGGTTTAGTCCCTGGGAGCTTTGGGGAGTCTGATTGGTTGATATTGTTGTTCTGCCGATGGGGTTGCAAACCCCTTCAACTCATTCAGACTTTGCCCTAACTTCTCCTTTGGGGTCCCTGCAATCAGCCCAATATTTGGCTGTTCACATCCCATATGTGTCAGTGAGGCTCTGGGAGAGCCTCTCAGGGGACAGCTTAACCTCACTCCTGTCAGTAAGTGCTTCACAACACTGTCTGGGTTTGGTATCTGTAGATGGGATGGATCCCTAGGTGCTGCAATCTCTGAATGACATTTCCTTTATACTCTGCTCCACTTTTTGTCCCTGCATTTCCTTTTGATAGGAGTATTTCTGGATTAATATTTTTGAGGAGGATGGGTGGACCCAGCCCTCAAAAATGCCTATCTACTGGATATGGTCTAGGTAGAAACACTCTATACTTTGTTAGGTATTTTGGCTAATATCCTCCCAATTGGATTCTGGGAATCAATTGGGCCCCTGGTATCTAGGACTTTCTAATAGTTACAAGCAGTTCTCTCTGCCTCACTACTACACACCTCCTTTCAAATTCCTGACACTCTGTACATCTCCCCCATTTCCTCCGTTACCTGACCCTCCTGAACCTGACCCTTATTTTCCCTCCCCATCCTCTCACCTTCCCAGACCCCTCTCTCCTTGTGCTTCCCAAGATAATTTTTTCCCTTCTAAGTAGAACTGTAACACCTACACTTTGGTCTTCTTTTCTTGGGTTTCAAATGTTTCTTGAGATATCTTGGGTGTTCCAAGCTTCTATTTATGGCTAATAGCTACTTATCAGTAAGTGCATATCATATGTCTTCTTTTGTGACTGGGTTACCTCACTCAGGATATTTTCTACTTCCATCCATTTGGGGATTTCATGAAGTCGTTGTCTTTAATAAGTGAGAAGTACTTCATTGCATTGTGGAAATGTACAATGTGCAATGTGGTAACATTATCTATATCAATTGCTCAGTTAAAAGACTTCTGGTTTGTTTCAAGTTTCTGGCTATTATAAATAAGGCTGCTATGAACACAGTGGAGCATGTGTTCTTGTTATATATTGGAGCATATTTTGGGTATATGCCCAGGAGTGGTATAACTGGGTCCTCAGGTAGTACTATGTCCAATTTTCTGCAGTACCAGTCTTATTTCCACAGTGGTTTTACCAGCTTCCAATTCTATCAACAATGGAGGAGTGTTCCTCTTTTTCATATCCACATCAGCATCTACTGTTACCTGTGTTTTTGATATTAGTCATTCTGATTTGTGTAAAATGGAATCTTAGAGTCATTTTGATTTGCATTTTCCTGATGTCTAAAGATGTTGAACATTTCTTTAAGTGCTTCTTAGATACTCATGATTCCTCAGTTGAAAGTTCTCTGTTGAGCTCTGTACCCCATTTTTGATAGGGTTATTTGGTTCTCTGGAGTCAAACTTCTTGAGTTTTTTTAAATATATATTTTCGATGTTATCATTTTATCAGATACAGGGTTGGTAAAAATCTTTTCCCAATCTGTGGGTTGTTGTTTTGTCCTGTCGACAGAGTCCATAGGTTTAAAGAAGTTTTTATATTTTATGAGGTCCCATTTGTCAACTGTTGGTTTTAGAGCATAAGCCATTTGGTATTCTGTTCTGGAAATTTTCCCTTGTGCCAATGTAATTAAGGTTCTTTCCCACGCTATTAAACTCATCATATCTGGTTTTATGTAGAGTTCCTTGATCCACTTAACTTGAACTTTGTACAAGAAAAGAAGAATGGATCAATTTGCCTTACAGATGCTTTTCCATTTCATGAAGTCCTGTTTATTGATTTTTGGTCTTAGAACCTAAGCCGTTGGTGTTCTGTTCAAGAAATTTTCCCTATGCCAATGCATTCAAGTATATTTCCCACTTTCTCTTCTGTTAGATTCAGAATATTCTGTTTTATGTTGAGTTCCTTGATCCCCTTGGACTTGAGGTTTGTGCAAGATGATATATATGGATCAATTTGCATTCTTCTTTGTGCAGCCTGACAGTTAGATCAGTACCATATATCAAAGATGCTTTCTTTTTTTCCCTGTATGGTTTTCGGTCCTTTGTCAGAGATCAAGTGTCCCTAGGTGTGTGTGTTTATTGGTGAGTCTTCCATTCTATTACACTGATCATCCTGTCTATCTCTGTATCATTACCATGAGGTTTTAATCACTGTTGCTCTGTAATACAGCTTGAGGTCAGGGATAGTGATTTGTCCCAAAATTTCTTGTATTGTTGAGAACTATGTTGGCTATTTTTGTTATTTTGTTATTCCATATGAAGTTGAGAAATGCTCTTCCATCTCTGTGAAGAATTGAGTTGTAATTTTGATAGGGATTGCACTGAATCTGTAAATTGCTTTTGGAAAGATGGCCATTTTCACTCTGTTAATTCTACCAATCCACCAGCATGGGATATCTTTCCATCTTCTAAGATTTTCTTCTATTTCTTTCTTATGGGACTTGAAGTTCTTGCCAAACAGATCTTTCACTTGCTTGGTTAGAGTTACACCAAGAAATTATATATTATTTGTGACTATTATGAAGGGTGTTGTTTCCATAATTTCTTTCTTAGCCCAATTATCCTTTGTGTAATTAAAGGGGACAGATTTGTTTGAGTTAGAAGTTGTTTATCAACTTTTGCAGTTCTCAGGTAGAGTTTTGGGGGTCACTTATGTTTATTACCATATCTTCTGCCAATGGAGATACCTTGGTTTCTTCCTTTTCAATTTGTAACCCTTTGACCTACTTTTGTTGTATAATTTCTCCAGCTAGCACTTAAGAGTACTATATTGAATAAATAGGGAGGGAGTGGGCAGCCTTGTCTGGTCTTTGAGTTTACTGTGAATGCTTCAAGTGTCTCTCCATTTAATTTGATGTTAGCTGTTTGTTTGTTGTATATTGCATTGGTTATTTTTAGCTGTTTGTCATGAATTCCTGAACTCTCCAAGTCTATTAACATACAGGGGTGTTGGATATTGACAGAGACGTTTTCAGCATCTAATGAAATGATCATGTGACTTTTTCTTTGAGCCTATTTATATAATAGAATTACATTGTTGGATTTTTATATATTGAACTATCCCTGCATCCCTGGGATGAAGCCTACTGTATTGTGGTGAATGATTTTTTTTTGATGTAGTCTTACATTTGGTTTGTGAGAATTTTAGCAAAATTGGCCTGAAATTCTCATTCCTTGTTGGGATTTTGTTTGATTTAGCTATTTGAGTAAGTACAGATTCATAGAATGAATTAGAAAGTGTTCTTTCTGTTTCTATTTTAGTTTGATAAGTATTGGTATTGGCTCTTCTTTGAAAGTCTGATAGATTTTTGCACTAAAACCACCTACCTTGGGTTTTTTTGAGGGAAGGGAGTTTTGAAGGTATTTAGTGATTAATTCTATTGATTCTATTTATTTGAGGGTTATGGAAATGTTTAAATAGCTTAAATCTGCTCTTTATTTAATTTTGGTATGTAGTATCTGGGTAGATAATCAAATATTTCATCTAGATTTTCCAGTTTTGTTGGGTATAGACCTTTGTAGTAAGATGTGATGATTTTTTTTTAATTTCCTCAGTTTCTGTTGTTATGTCTCCCTTTTCATTTCTGATTTTGTTAATTTGGATATGGTTTCTATGCCATTTGGGGTTTTTCCTAACTTGCTGAATTTTTCACAGAACCATCTGTTGGTTTTATTGATTTTTTTTGTATTGTTCACTTTGTTTCAAAGTGATTGGCTTCAGCCTCAAGTTTGACTATTTGCTGACTACTCCTCTTGGGTGTGTTTGCTTCTTTTGATCTAGAATTTTTGGGTGTGCTGTTAAGTTGCTAGTGTAGGATACCTCCAATTTCTTTATGAAGACACTTATTGCTGTGAATTTTCCTCTTAACTGTACTTTCATCGTGTCCCATAAGTTTGGTTATACTGTATCTTTATTTTCATCGATGTCCAGGGAGTCTTTAATTTCTTTCTATATTTCTTCCCTGACAAAGTTATCATTGAGAAGAGAGTTGTTTATTTTCCATAGGTATGTGTGCTTTCTGTTGTTTTTCTTTTTATTTAAGTCCAGCCTTAGTATGTGGTAATCTGATGGATAGAACAAAAGGGCAACCTACAGATTGGGAAAAAAATCTTTACCAACCCTATATCTGATAGAGGACTAATATTAAAAATATACAAAAAACACAAGAAAACCTAAAGAGAAGCTCCAGAAAATTAAATAACCAAGTTAAAGTATGGGCTACAGAGACAGACAGAAAATTATTTTGTTTTCGTCTTTATAGATTTTATAATTTATAATTTAAAAAAATTATTTGAGAATATATATAGCTAGTGTAGGATATCTCCAATTTCTTTATAAAGACACTTAACGCTGCCACCATGAGGTAAACAAGATTCAAAAGGACATGCATGGTATGTACTTACTGATAAATGGATATTTGCCAAAAAAGAAAAAGTGCAGAATATCCATGATTCATGATCTAGCCCACAGACAGTAAGAAATTTACCAAGAAGAAAGGCTCAAGTGAGGTACTTCAATTCCACTTAGAAGGGGAAACAAACTAATCATGGGAGGCAGAGGGACAAAGGGACCTGGGTGGGAGAGGGGAGAGGTGAAAAGGTGGGCAGGATCAGGTATGGGGGAGACAGGAGAGAAGCTCAGAGGGCCAGGAGAGTTAGCAGAAATAGGGGGCTATCAGAGGTGAAGGTGGGAGGGTGGAACCTCTAGAAAGTTTCAGAGATCTTGGATATGAGAGGAACAGGAGTCAGTGTGAGTGACTTTAGCCAAAATGTACAACATTAGGGAAATGGAACCTTGAACAGTCTACTTCCAGTAAATAAACAGGGCTCCCAGTGGAGTGATGAGGTCAAAACTGTAAACCAGAATTGTTTTTGTCTAAAAGAAATGCAGGGACAAAAATGGAACAGAGACCACAGGACCAAAGGCCCTTGCAGCAATTGGCCCAAGTGCAAGCAACAAACCCTGACCCTATTACTGATTGTTCTGAAATAGATGGAAATAGTTACAGCCAAACATTGGACTGAGTTTGGGGACCCCTATGGAAGAGTTAGGGTATGGATTGAAGGAGATAAAGGAGATGGCAACCCCACAGGAAGGCCAACAGCATCAACTAATCTGGACCTCTCAAAGCTCCAGAGACTGAGCCACAAACAAAAGAGCACACATGGGCTGGTCCAAGGTTCCGGGCACATATGTAGCAGAAGACTGCAAGAAGATAAGCCTCATCTTTGGAGACTTCATGCAGGAAGGAAGAGAGATTCCAGGCACGGGGAGCACCCTCTCAGAGGCAAAGGGATGGGGGTGTAGGACTCTGGCAAGAGGATAGGGGAACAATATTTCATATGTAAAACAAATAAAATAATTAAAAATAAAAAAGTGGATCAATTTGCATTCTTCTACTTGCAGACTGCTAGCTGAACTAGCACCAGTTATTGAAAATGCTATCTTTCTTCTTTTTCTTATTTATTTATTTGTATTATTATTTTTGCACTTCAAATTTTATTTCACTCTCAGTCTACCTCCCAACTGTTCCATATCCCATACCTCCTCCCCCAACCTGCCATCTCCACAATGGTGGCCCCACCCCACTCCACCAGCCCTCTAAACTTCCTGGGGCAACCAATATCTTGAAG
Organism: Rattus rattus; assembly: GCF_011064425.1. Lineage (NCBI taxonomy): Eukaryota > Metazoa > Chordata > Mammalia > Rodentia > Muridae > Rattus > Rattus rattus. Next base: position 70,397,142 of record NC_046158.1, read on the forward strand.
GTTAGGTGTATCTTCTCTGACTGAACACAGATCCAGGAGTTCTCTGCTGTACATGTGTTGGGGGCCTTATCTCAGCTGATATGTGCAGCCTAGTTGGTGATCCATTGTCTGCGAGAGCTCAGGAGTCAAGGTTAATTGAGACTGCTGGTCGTCCTACAGGGTTGCCTTCCTCCTCAGCTTCCTACAACTTTCCCCTAACTCAACCAGAGGGATCAGCAACTTCTGTTCATTGGTTAGGTGCACATATCTGTATCTCACTCTTTAAGGGGCCTATAGCGCTGTCTTTTTTCCACAAAATGGTTTTAGCTCCTTTGTCAAAGATCAATTGATCATAGGTGTGTAGGCTCATTTCTGGGTTTCAATTCTATCCAACTGATCAAAATGACTGTCTATGCACAAATAGCAGAAGGTTTTTTGTTTTTTTTTTTTTGTTTTTTGTTTTTTTTGTTTTTTTTTTTTTTTGGACTGAACCTCTGAACCTGTAAGTCAGCCCCAATTAAATTTTGTCCCTTATAAAACTAACATTGGTCATGGTGTCTAACTAAAACTCCTTGAGCGTATTTTCATTGATAAGAATGGTTTTTGCTATCCTATTTTGTTGTTTGTTTTCTTTTCATTCCAGATAACTTTGAAAATTACTCTTTCTATCTCTGGAATTTTGATGGAGATTGCATTGAGTTTGTAAATTGCTTTTGGTGAGATTGCTGTTTTTACTATGTTAATCCTGCCAATCTATGACCATGAGAGATCTTTCCATCTTCTTAGGTCTTTTTCAGTTTCTTTCTTCAGAGACTTGAAGTTCTTGTCATACAGATCTTTCACTGGTTTAGATAATGTCATACCAAGAAATTCATATTATTTGTGACTATTGTAAATGGTGTCATTTCCCTGATTTCTTTCTCCACCCATTTAGGAAAGTGACTGATTTGTTAGAGTTAATTTTGAAACTAGTCACATTGCTGAAGTTTTTTTGTTTTTTTGGTTTTTTTTTAATCATCTGTAGAAGTTCTATTGTGCAATTTTTTTGGGGGGGTCACATTTATACTATCATATCATCCTCAAATATTGACATCGTTACTTCCTCCTTTCCAATTTATATCCCTTTGGCCTTCTTTTGTTGCCTAACTCCTCTGGCTAGCATTTCAAGTACTGTACTGAGTAGATAGGGTGAGAGTGGGCAGTCTTGTTTTGTCTGATTTCAGTGGGATTGCTTCAAGTTTCAAAGATTTAGTTTGACTTTGGCTATTGGATTATTGTGTGTTGATTCTTTATATTTAGGTATGGACCTTTAATTCCTGATCTCTCCAATACTTTTAACATGAAGGAGTTTGTATTTTGACAAAGACATTTTCAGCATCTAATGAGATGATCATGTAGATTTATGTTTGAGTATCTTTATATAGTGGATTACGTTGGTAAATTTCTGTATATTTAACCATCCCAGCATCACTGAGATAAGGCCTACTCAATCATGGGGAATGATCATTTTGATGTGTTCTTGGATTCAGTTTGTACGAATTTTATTGAGTATTTTTCTATCAATACTCATGAGGGGAATTGATCTCAAGTTCTCTTTCTTTTTTTAGGTCTCCTGTGGTTTAAGTGCTAGTGTAACTGTGGCTTCATAGAAAGTACTGGGTAGTGTTCCTTCTGTTTCTATTTTATGAAAGAGTTTGAGAAATAATAGGATTAGATCTTCTTTCAAGGTGGGATAGGATTCGACACTAAACCCATCAGGTACTTGTCCTGTTTGGGAGACTTTTAATGACTGCATCTATTTCCTTAGAAGTTATGGGACTGTTTAGATAGTTTATCTGATTCTGATTTAACTTTGGTACCTGGTATCTCTCTATAAAATAACCCAATTCATCAAGATATTCCAGTTTTGTTGAATATAGGCTTTTGTAGGTGAATCTGATGTGCTTTTTAAAAATTTCTTCAGTTTCTGTTATTATGTTTCCATTTTTATTTCTGATTTTGTTAATTTAGATACTGTCTCTGTGCCCTCTGGTTAGTCTGGCTAAGGGTTTATCTATCTTGTTGATTTTCTCAAAGAACCAGCTCCTGGTTTTGTTGATTATTTTTCTGTGTAGTTCTCTTTGTTTCTACTTGGTTGATTTCAGCCCTGAGTTTGATTATTTCCTGCCATCTACTCCTCTTAAGTATATTTGCTTCTTTTTGTTCTAGATGTTTTAGATGCGCTGTTAAGGTACTAGTGTATTATCTCTCCAATTTCTTTATGGAAGCTCTCAGAGCTCTGAGATTTACTCTTAGCATTGCTTTCATTGTGTTCCATAAATTTGGGCATGTTGTGCCATCATTTTCATGAAATTCTAAAGAGTCTTTAATTTCTTTCCTTATTTTTTTTCCTGAACAATTTATTGAGGAGAGAGTTGTTTAGCTTTCATGTATATGTGGCTTTTTGTTGTTGTTGAAGACCAGCCTTAGGTCATATTGATATGAATAGGACTATTTCTATCTTCTTGTATTGGTTAGTGTCCAGTTATAAGGTCAATTTTGGAGAAGGTGCCATATGGTGCTTGAAGAAATTATATTCTTTTGTTTATGGTGAAATGTTTGATAGATACTGTTAATGCATTTGGTTCATAATCTCTGTTAGTTTTCCTGTGTCTCTGTTTATTTTCTGTTTCCACTATCTGTCCATTGGTGAGAATGGGGTGTTAAAGCCTCCTACTGTTATTGTGTGAGGTCCAATGGATGCTTTCAGCTTCAATAATGATTCTTTTGCAAATGTGGGTGCCCTTGCATTTGGGGCATAGATGTTTATAATTGGGAGTTCCTCTTGGGGGATTTTTCTTTTGATGTGTATGCAGTGCCCTTCCCTATCTTTTTTGATAACTTTTGGTTGAAAGTCTATTTTATCGAATACTGCAATTGCTACTCCAGTTTGTTTCTTAGGACCATTTGCCTAGAAAAATTTTTTCCAGGCTTTTACTTTGAGGTAATGCTTGTCTTTGTCATTGAGGTGTGTTTCCTGTATGCAGCAAAATGCTATGCTCTGTTTATATATACAGCCTGTTAGTCTATGTTTTTTTATTGAGGAATTTAGTCCCTTGATGTTGAGATGTTTTAAAGACCAATGATTGTTGCTTCCTGTTATTTTGCTGTTAAATGTCGAATTAAGCTTGTGTGCTTTCCTTCTTTTGGCTTTGTTGTGAGATAAATTTCTTGCTTTTTCTTGGGTTTAGTTTCCATCCTTGTGTTGGAGTTTTCCTTCTCTTTTCCTCTGTAGGGCAGGATTGGTGGGACCATATTGTTTAATATTTTGGTTTTGTCATGGAATATCTTTGTTTCTCCCTCTATGATAACTGAGAATTTTGCTGGGTATAGTAAATTGGGCTGGAAATCTTGTTCTCTTATGGTCTGTATGACATTTGCCCAAGATCTTCTGCCTTTTAGATTCTCTGTTGAAAAGTCTGGTGCAATTGTGATAGGTCTTCCTTTACATGTTACTTGACATTTGTCCATTACTGCCTTCAATATTCTTTCTTTGTTCTGTTCATTTGGTGTTTTAGTCATTAAGTGACATGAGCAATTTCTTTGCTTGTCCCATTTGTTTGGTGTTCTGTAGGTTTCTTGTATATTTATGAGCATCTCTTTCTTTAGGATAGAGAAGTTTTCTTCTATAATTTTGTTGAGGATTTTTGTTGACCCTTTGAGTTGAGAATCATCACTCTTCTATACCTATTACTTTTAGGTTTGGCCTTCTCATTGTGTCCTGGATTTCTTGAATATTTTGAGTTCGGAGCTTTTTGTAATTTCTTTGACTGTTGTATAAATGTCTTCTCTGTATCTTCTATGCCTGAGATTCTCTCTTCTATCTCTTGTATTCTGTTGATGATACTTGCATTTGTGACCCTGGATCTATTTCCTAGGTTTTCCATCTTGAGGGTTGTCTCCCTTTGTGTTTTCTTTAATGGTTCCATTTCCATTTTTGTATCCTGGATGGTTTTATTCAGTTCTGTTCACCCGCTTGTGTTTTCCTGCATTTCTTTAAGAGATTTATGTGTTTCCTCTTTAAGGTCTTCTATTTGTTAACCTTTGTTCTGTATCTCTTTAAGAGAGTTATTTATGTCCTACCTAATGTCCTCTATTATGTTTATGAGATGTGATTTTGATCTGAATCTTTCTTTTCTGGTGTTTTAGGTATCCATGGCTTGGTGTGGTGGAAGAATTCTGATGTTTCCAATAGCATTGGTTTCTGTTGCTTAATTGCCTCTTGCTATCTGATTATCTCTAATGTTAATTGACCTTGCTGTCTCTGATTGGAGCCTGTCACTTCTGTTAGCCTGATTATATCCTAACTCCAGGCAGGCCAGCTAGTATCCTATGATTCTGCGATCCTGTGATCCTGAGATCCTGGGTGTGACAGAGCTCTGAGGAGTCAAGCTGCCACTGGCATCCTGGGATCTGGTTGTATCAGAAATCCTTGGAGTCATACTTTCTCTGTAAGTTGCAGAAGTGGGTGGGGAGCCAGAGCACTTTGTCTGGTCTAGGCACAGGTGCAAGCCTGAAGGAACTCGTGCCTCTGGCTGGGCAAGGGTTCCTGTTTCCCTGGTTCTTGTGGGGGTCCAGTTATGCTGGGTGCTGGGGCAGATGCTTAGACTTCACCTGTTATCCAGGGTGTGTCAGAGCTCCAGTGATTCTTGGTGTGTCATATCTCCTGGGATTGGAGCTTACTCTGGGTGTTGTTGGAGTGGGTGGGAAGCCAGAGCCTGGGGTCTGCTCTGGGCACAGGTTCAAACTAGAAGGAACCCCTGTCTCTGGCTGGGCAGGTGTTTCTGTATCCCTGGATCTTGTGGCTGCCAGTTATTCCAGGTGTTGGGGCAGATGCTGTGGCCTCACCTGTGATCCTGAGTATGTCCTATTTTGAAGGCTTTAAAGAAAAATGTTAAGAAGAAATTAAGTAGTTATAACCCCCCCAAAAAAATAATTAAACTAGAGAAAATGTGAAGGAAGTTGAGCTAGTAACATTAAAAGAATATGAAATATTGGGCTTTCAGAGACAGTCCCTCAATTACACAAACAGAAAATTTGGGAAACTGATAAAAAAGAAGGTAAAAGATCCCGCTTAAAGCTAAGATATCAAAGGTTCCTGACAGAGTTCCATACAGCTATCAATAGTTAAATCTAAAGTATTGACACTTACAGCCAGACCAATATTCTTCTTGCTTGAGCACACAGTGAATTCTGTCCCTGGTTTTTAGGTTTGGAGCCTTTTAATATCTGGAAGCATGGCTTCTAGTTCTCATTACTATTAACCTACATAAATAGCCAACAACATTTGGTGGGTTCTGAAGGCAAAACTAAGGAAAACTTAGCTCTTCACTAATTTATGACCTTATCTAACTAAAGCAAAAGAGCATGCCAGATATCCACATCTGACAGTATTTCCATACCTGGCACTACAGGGAGCTAAGGTGTGCAGTGTATACATTCTGTCCTAAAATATGTATCTGTAGAGTTGGTTCTAGAAGCTAGGTCAATGGTCATGGGCATATGACTAGGCCCGGCACTCAATTCTGGTGACAGAATGATATTAAAACATGGTACAGTGAAGCAAGATTAGATCAAAGTTTAATCATTTTAGTGTCAAAGACTTAGCAGAACATTTTATGAGTACAAGTACTGGGGATCTAGTCTGTAACCTATGAGCCTAATAGAAATATTACAGGTCAAAAGTATAAGGGAGTTCTGTTGGTGGTTCTAGCCTAATGAATTTAGAGCTCTCGATCCCAGAGCTCAGTTAATACCCAGGGTCAGATTTGTATGTACAGAGTCATTTCAATTAATGTTTTATAAGAGGGGATGAGTGTTAAAAATTCATATTTCCCGTAATTTGCATTGAGTAGCAATTAAATAGGGGTGTCAACATTCATAATATAAAAGTTCTAATAACACAGAATCAAAATTTTGAGACTCCAAATGTACACAAATTATCATTGACAACAGTCCTGGCCTGATAACCCTAAAGGTACAATAGGGGCACAAATTTATCCATATTAACTAAGAACTCTTTTATTGAAATTAAGACCTACTTAAGAAGAGGGAAATAATCCTTAGTACTGGAAACCTAGCTAACTACTCAATCTGAAAGAAGTCAAGTTTATTGAAGGAGAATCTACAATTACTAATTTACTAAACAGCACAAACTCTAACAACCATATAATCTTTTGTCCTTATACACACAAATAAAGTGTAGTCCTCATGCCTCAGCAAGGAAACTTCTCTTTGTAGCAGGCACATGATATACTGTGTCTGCCTTTCTTCTAGGAAGCAGCAGAGTAAGTCTGTAACTGGGAGTCCACAATGGTTTCCAGTGTCCTGTCTGCCTGTGGTGCCCAGGAGCTAAAAGTACTCTACAGGGAGAGAGTCAGAAACTGGGTAGATAGGAGTCTGAGCCTACATTTTTCCTTTTGGCATCCATGAGGGGAAGACAAAGACAAAGTGAGGGTGAAGTGACCCAGAGGGGCTAGAGGAGAGAAGGGCTTCAGGAGTGTTACACACTGCTCTTTAAGGCAAGGCTTTCCTCTTAATGTTCATTAAAAAACAAAAAACAAAACAAAACAAACAAAAAAAACAAATCAGCTCTCTGAGATGATCCTTGCTAATTGATCTGGCTTCACTGAAGGTAAATTTGGGTTCTTAGGGGTGACCCAGAAAGTATATACTTCTTGGGGGATGGAATACCCAGGAAGGGAAATGCATTGGTTTGAGGTTCAGGGCTATTTAGATACCTCATTAGTGTGGAAACGAACGACAGTTAATACACTATGTGGCCGAATGCCTATGATCAGTAGAATGTCATGATTACCTGCTCTAGAGCAGGTACAGAGAGAGCGAGGATACAGCTTGACTCCTGTTACTCTCAGACCTCCAAGATTCCCAGGGTCTGAGCTCACTCGTAATTGCAGGTAAATTTCGTAATTGCCATTATTTATACCCTGCTGGTAACATAGTCCCATATGCCATATGTAGAAAGCAACAACCAATGAAAATGCAGTTGTGGAGCCCAGTCACAATAGATATACATACAGATTACTCACGAGCTAAGGTTTAAACAAAACTGTAGAAGACAGGAGGAAAGACAGAACCAGAGGATCGAGGAGTTTGCTATGAGGATTTCTCTCCTAGTAATATCAGAAGCTACATCTATAAAGTCTCAACAACAAGATTCTGAAACCCAAGATGAGTACAGAAAAGCACAAATGGATATGTCAAATACAGTGTTGTTCTTTTACACATTCATTTTGCTACCTATAGTAAAGGCACCAGAAATGATGTGATTAGGACTTCTCTGTCTATGACAACTATTTCTGACAAAATACCCATTTCCTAAAATAGAGTAAAATTGTCAAGTTATACAGTTATAACTTTTTCCATAGCAATATTGTCTGTGATGATGGACAAAAAATATTCCAATAATCTAAAATGGAAAAGATTTGATTAATTGATTCATCCCTATACACAGTCCTCATGGAGTTGCATCTTATCTTCTTGGGGCTTGCAAATTTTGTTGACTATGCACTGCCTTGTTATCTTGCTGTGTTGTTCACATTCATTTTTTTATATAGGGTAAGAGTGGGAAAAAAGGCTCACAAGCAGAGGCTTCACTTTCTTTCAAACAGGTTGTCTTGGCACCAAACCTTCCTCATGGCATTCTTCATGTCTGTATTCCTCAGTGTGTAGATGAGAGGGTTGAACAATGGTGCAATCATGGTGTAAAACAGAGCAAACACCTTGTCATCCCCAACAGAATCACCCATTGGGACATAGGTAAAGATGAGTGGCAAGAAGAACATGAACACTACGGTGATATGTGAGCCACAGGTAGAAAGAGCTTTGCGACGGCCTTCCGATGACCTGGTCCTCAAGATGGACAAAATGATGATGTAAGAAATGACCAAGGCAACAAAGGTCAAAATAGACAGCACTCCTGTAGTGGTAATGATTACAATAACCAGGAGTCTTGTGTCAGTGCAGGCCAGTTTCAGAAGGGGGAATATGTCACAGAAATAGTGGTCTATTTCATTGGTGCCACAAAAAGGAAGTCTGATAATAATAAATACATGTACAAGTGAGTGCATAAAAGCACCAGTAGCTGAGGCTATTACAAGGATGTAGCATACCTCTCTGTTCATGGTGATCATGTAGTAAAGGGGTTTGCAAATGGCTACATAACGATCATAGGCCATGGCAACCAAGATAAATACCTCAGTGGCACCAAAGAAGTGGGCATAAAACAACTGGGCTATGCAACCATTGTAGGAGATCGTGTTACATTGTAAAAATAAGTCTATAATCAATTTAGGGGCCACTGTGGAAGTGAAGCACACATCCATGAAAGACAGGTAGCTGAGAAAATAATACATTGGTTGCTCACTAAGGTGACTGCCCCTGATAGTAATAAGAACAACCAAGTTTCCACAGAGAATTGCAAGATAGCAAAGCAAGAACAACACAGCACACATTGCTTTGACATTCTCATTATGGAAAAGTCCCAGAAAGATAAATTCTGTAAGGTTTCCAAATCCCATTGCTTCTGCATGCCTAATTAGTTACATGGAGAACAGACTGTGTCTGGAAACTTGGTGTTTCAAGTCCTACTTACTTCAAAGTCATTTTTTAACCAATAAGTGTACAAGTAAGATGCAAGCAATAGTTGAAAATATTGTAAGTTCATTGATGGGAACGGGTACACAGAGAGAAACTAATAAATTGATTGTAATAAAAATAAATTACATTTAGTCATTGGGGAAATTCTATTTTATACTTATTAGAAATAAGATAGATACTTTAAAAGTTAAACACAGAATCTAAGTTCCAAATTGAGATACGAATTCACAAGTTGACATCATGAAGCTTTTTTTTTTTTTATGAAATGGTTATTCTAATTTTCAACCATTCATAATGATTAAAACACTAAAATTCTGTGTGCTTGCACTGTACTTCAGTGGATTAAACATCATTGAGCATCTTCACAGTATTCTCAGAGGTGTCATTGAAACCTATCATAATTAAAAAGAACAATAAATGTGATAAAGCGCAACTACCAACGTTTTGGTTTCTTGTCCAAGATCCAAAGAGTCTATGACTTCTTCAAAATCACCTTATTTCCCAGTTCATTTTGCAGTCACTTCTAGGGGCCCCATTGTTATCATCAATTGCTCATATTCTGGCATCACTATGGAAGTTAGCTCCTTCAGGGACATGTAATACATCCAGTGGATTGACCTGTTTCAACAACATGTGTGTTTAAATTAAACCACATCTTTCCACTTTACCAGATTCTCTGCCTGTGCATGATGAAAAAAATTGAAATATTCCAGTGAAAAGAAAATATATAAAAATTCATTTTTTCATATTTATTTTCTGCAACTCTAGTAACTGGTCTAAAATGTGTCACATAGATACTCAATTCAAAACAGCTTTACAAAAGTAAATCAATTAATCGACCTTATTCATGAATGAAAATCATACTATAATTCAAAGAATTAAAACAGTGAGAGGTCAGTGCCCCCTGTATGGGGGAAATTTTGAGGAAAATTACAGTTAACACATAAACAGATTGTAGATAGAATCTTGTGGATTGGTTGATGTTCTAATCATTGATCTCAAATTAATACAGTCTCTTATTTTTTTCAAGTCTCTTCAAGTGTCACATGAGGAAAAGTTATAAATCTAAAATCAGGGTAATGCAAACTAAACAAGAATGTCACATCATTCTCAGTTGTTGACATTGTGCCTATATAAACTAATTTTTAAAGACAAATTAAAATGTGAGAACATTCACCTCAACCTTGTGGACATTTGAAAATGGGAAAAGGTCTAAATACATAGTTGTAACAAAGCAGAAATAGAGTATCATATGTTTTCACAATGCAAAGCAAACACTTCAGTGGATCTTAATGACAGTAAGAAAAATCATATAAGATAAGCATAAATCAGAAGATATTAAATAAATGACCCATATCTAAAAGTATGAGTGTGTGCAAATACCTGAGTGTGTACAAATACATTTTAAAAGGTGTGGAATGCCATGATTACATTTGAGATGTAACAGATGTGATCATCAAAGGATATTATAATCAAACTATGTCTTGATTTCATTACCTGTGAGATTTTCCCTTGGTTCTTTCATTAAAAACTCAACCCAATTATTTTAATATGGCTTCAGAACAGTACATTATATATTATGGGGGATTTATGTCAATAAAGAACAAATTGTGCTCTTTATTGAAATTTTGCAAAAACATGAAGGCTATGTTTTTTTATTATTTAACACATGTTTTTCTCCTTTACTGATGTAAATAAAGTTGCAGAAGGAATTGCCTATGCATTCTAGTTCACAAATTATCACGTTATATGAATATAAGCAGATGTACTACTGTCCCACTATGGATGACCAAAGAAATATTCCCCAAAATTAAACAAGAAACACAATCAGCACCCATATTTAGAGAAGTATCCCAAATTCTGGATTTGCTCTCAGTCTGAAGAAAACTAAATTCCATTGTATTTTTAAGTTCTTAATAGTATTAGAATAAAATCTATGATCCCATACATGTAAAATTGATGTTGAGATTTCAAAAAAGAGTGCAAAAATGGGAGAGGGGATACTCAAACACACTTTCACAGTCTTGGATTTTTTTCTTACATAAATTATTCTCTTCAGGAATAACCTCTGTCAGTTAAGTTCTAAGACTCAATCACTAAATCTGTCCAGAAGAAAAGTGAGCCAGCACTATGATTGTGATGCTTCTATTCATGGAATGAGCTTTCTCATAATCACTGCATATCATAAATAATGCTGAGCTTTGATTTTTCTCATGCAAAATAATATTTTCTACCACAGAGGATTCATTTCAAAAATATCTAAATAGGCAAGTCCTATGTAGGCATGTGTCAAAATAGGTTGTAAGAACTAAATTAATGTGTGTGTGTGCGTGTGTGTGTGTTCGTGTGTTTGTATGTGTCTGTGTGTTTGTAACTTCATCTTCTTTAAATGTCTTATTTTATTAAAGGAGAAAAATTGTGAACAGTTCTGAGGCAAAGCAAGGGAATCCCTCAGGACTTTTTCTTCAGCAATTTTAATGTGTCCCAAAATGTGGATTTCTATAGAAGTTATAAGCTACTTTGACAGCTACTTTTTAGTAAAAGGCTGGCACTAATAAGAACAGAAGGACTTAGTATAACCTGATGTCATGGATGGAGGGGTGGAAATCAGGTGACAAATTTACTAAGGAAACTTTGATCCAACAACTGGGGAAAAAAAAGCAATGACTACAAAACCAAAGAAAAACCTGCGAATCATGTGGAAAAAATCAGACCAAACACTTACAGAAACTGACACTTTACTTCTTTAACAACAGGATAATTTTGGTTATTTAGAAATTTGTTAGATATATAATGTATATTTTCTTACTGGTCTTTGATTTGCATTGTACTATTTACAAATATTTGATTTTTATATCACTTTTCTATCTTAAGTATTTAAAACTGAATCCTTCACATTTGATTCCAGCCTTTTTCATAGTTAAATTTGCAATTAAAACCTCAATGATGTATTCCCGTGACAGATTTTTGTTGAACAACATACTTTAAAATTTTCTCCCAAACTATAAAAATAAGAAGTTGGGATACAAATGTCATGAATTAAGTTTATCAAGGGCAGTCAGTTATGAAACTGCTCTATTTCCAGAATACATAGTTTATGAGAATTACAGTTCTGCTGGAAAACAATAAAATACTATTAGATTATCCTATGATTTTTACTTAGTGTCAAATATTTTTAATTATAAAAGAAAGGATGACATAAAGAAGGTAAAATAGCAAAGTCTACCTTTCGATGTAGACTAATTCTTATCTATTTGTGACAATCAACTTTAAAAATACATTTTTAACACAAAATAAAAAGTAGGTATTTCAAGGGGTGAAATTGAAATCTAGTAAGCAGTATGCTCTGTGTACTTGTGGAATTGTAGTTAAAATAAATGGTGTCTTTAGCACTTACTCTGTGAATACTGAAAATGAAAACAAGAGGCCCATCAGATTCACGTGAAAAATGAAAGCTGCATCTCAGGCCCTTGTCCTTGTCTTCCTTCCTTCTCTGTGACAATGAAGTTTCAAGTCCAGTCACGCAGGGCTCCGTTTCTGGAGAAGCTTCAGTCCAGTACGAGATAATATAGGGCACTGGAGAGACTTGGATGAAATCCAACCGGAAACTCCCCAAGGACATTCTGGGAGAAATATGTCAAATATAAACTCATATTTACTTTAACTACTCCTCTTTAGCTTGTCATGTGTACTTTAAAAATATTTTAAATTGTTTAGATATATGACACAGCCTACTACAAGATTTCTGCTAAAGGGGAAAAGCAATCTAAAATATTTACCACTGTTTACACAGAAATTAAATGTTTACACAATCATTATATCTTGATAGTTGTCATAATTATAAGGGCTATTAAAAATTAATCTATTAACAGTTTATCTATTAATAATAAACAAATTTGTCTGTTTCATAATATGATTGTGCTTAAACTTAAATTCATCCAGTTCAATTTCCTTTAAAATGCACCTCCTACAATGACTTTCTATGTTCCAAATTATGTTATCTGGTTTTTTTTTTTTTTTTTTTTTTTGTTCTTTTTTTTGAGTTGGGGACCGAACCCAGGGCCTTGCGCTTCCTCGGCAAGCGCCTACCACTGAGCTAAATCCCCAACCCATGTTATCTGGTTTTAAACATCTATTTTTTTCAGATCATATGACTTTCTTTCATGTGATATCTTTTACTTCATTTTGTTTAAGACAATTGTCTTTTTTATTTTTCTCTTTAATTACTTCTCATTGTTTGAGATTATAATGATACCATTCCTCACGTTCGCTTTTCTGTCACTAAACACTCCCATAAATCCATTCTTCTTCTATTTCCAATTCATGTTTTTTATTAACTCTTATTCAAATATACTGCTTTTATATGTGTACATATATGTACATATGTATGTATATGTGTCTGTTTATATGTATTCATATACCTATACCTATGCATATGTATATATTGTATAATTTGTTATATAATGTGTAATTTATACATATGTGTATATAATATAGATGTAAATGTACATGTATATGACATACATATTTTTTTTAAATACATAAATGTAACCTGCTTAGTTTTCATGCAGTTAGTTTTATTTATATATTCAGGCTGATGGTTTGTTATGAGATAACTACTTGATAATAATTTTCTTGTAGCAGACTATTTCTCCCACTTCTAGTACCCATTAGTTTGCTGTATTTTTAACAAACATTTTATTGAACTATTCCACGTTTTTTTAGGAAATTATTTAAATTTTGTGTTGGGAAAAATAAAAGTTATAATTTTAAACACCCATGGTGATATGAATTTGTGGTTGGATTTTACAAAAATTTTTTTCTTAATGTATTTTTTTATTAAACTCATTTATTAAGTATGTGTGTGCAAAAGTCAGAGAATAGCTTACAAAAACCAGTTGTTTCCATTATTTATTTATTGTCATGGTATTTACTGTTTCAAAAGAGGTACCAGCAAGAAATCTGACTAGACTGGGGAAAGGGCAACACAAAATACAAAAACTTGGTCTCTGTTTAAAATGTTTCACCATTAAGACTATGTGAAACTGGCATATAATAAATCTATGCTGCTGTCCTTTAAAAAATTGTTATTACTTTTTGTGCATAATGGAAAAAATATGTTATCCTCCTTTATATTACGGTAAATGCCATCTCCTAAGAATCTCAAAAGAATTACTGTCCAGGTGCTGTTGGTGCGAAGTCAAACAGTCCTCTGAGGGAGGAATGAGGGTGGTTATAGGAGAGATAAAAGGGAGACTCATAGACAAAAGTTAGAAATCAAGAGGGCTGCAGGTCTATATTACGCCAGGTACAAATGCATTTCTCAAAATCTTTATGCACTTTTCAGTATTTTGGAAACAAATCACAAGCTACCAGAGACAATTGCTGAAGTACATAGGAAATCTGTACCCACCAGAGGCCTCCCTCTTCCTTCCACGGAGATTAATAGAATATTCGATCCCTCAGCTTGAGCTTCGAGTGTAGCTCCTCTTATTTTTCTGCGAGTAAGACAGGCCTGGAAGTCTGACAGCAGACCAGCAGAACGTGAGCTTCACAGAAGCAGGCAAAAATGGCTTCCTACAAATTATTCCGATGAATTTCCATAGGTGTCCTTAAGTACTATGTGGCTTAGAGGACAAGAATTTATTTTCTCAGTTTCAAAGGCTATAATCTGAGATCACACTAGCAGTAGGATAAGTTCGTGCTGTAGACTCTGAAGAGAATCTGTGGCATGTACCTTCTAGATTCTGAGACTTTATTGGCTCCTGTGGATATTCTTTCATTTGTAAAAACACCACTTCAATCAGTCGTCATTTGCACATGACATTCCTTTGAGTAGGCCTATCTCTATGCCTTATTTCACACTACGGACTACTTTAGCATTAGTATAGCTATTTATAAATAAAACCACAGGTTAAGGTAGAGGAATGAGGATATTCATCCTATTGTTTTCTAAGGGCAAGCAAGAAAAACACAGTCATATCCAATCTATAGTTGTGTCTGGGTGTATTGTGTCAATTTCTGTTCTGTACCCTTGTAATCTAACCACCTCTCTGGAAACCTTAATAATTCACACTGATACTGAAGATCTATAAAACCACTTCCTGTACCTACTAGCTATCTCCTACTATTTCATGCTATGGATTATGCCTATGTAAGGTAAGTCTGTACTTTCCTACACAAGAATGCATTGCTGTTGGAAGCAGTTAGTGGGATAGTAATATGCCTATATAGAAAGTAAACACTACTACACTACTGAATGGCAGGCACTTTTCAGAGGGAAATGCATTGTAATGATGTGAAAACGTAATTTCTCTTTCTAAGAAGAAGAAACTATTTTTGACAGTCCAAGCACTATGAAATAGTTTATCAGGTTGCAGTCATCATTTTCCCTCATCAGTATTTCCATTTAACTACTGAGGTTTCTTCTTCTGCCTCATTAAAGTGTTTACCTCAACCAATATACTTACTGAAGTTGCATATTCAGTCTTTCTTGAATTTTTATTGCAAAATACTGGAAATGATTTTGTGTAGAGTCACAGTTCATGGAAGATGTGTGACAGCAAACATAGGGGAGCTATGTTTGGCATTTGCCCCAAAGTAATATGCCAAACAAGGTACATCGTGGCCAGATAGATGACTCGGTAGTTAAAAGCTTATGCTGTTTTTTCCAGAATACCCAGATATAATTCTCAGCATACACACTGTAGTACAAAACCATCTGCAACTCCAATTCCAGGGGTCCAATTTTCTCATCCAATTTCTGTGTGCATACCAGGCACATACATAGTACACAGATAATCTTAACACTCAGATAATAAAGGGAAATAAATAACAAATATGGATCTACATTCAACACGTATTATTTTTCTTGTTTTATAAGAGAGGCTGGACCAAATATGATCCTGTCAACAAGGTCTTAAAAATGAAAATCCTGCAATAACAGAGTCAATCTGTAGGTATTGCATGAGGAAAACATGGTCAAGGTTGACTGAGAATGAAACTCAAAGAATGTAAAAATAAAAGATATCTAATAGACTTATCATTATAGTTCATTGTAGATCATACAGATTTCTAAAACATGCACAAACACAAATACGATTATTATTCTGAGCAAAAGAACACTTAAGGTTGAATTTTGTCTCAATGGTAGATCCTGTACCAGCATGAGTGGTGACCTATGTTAAATCTCAGGTACTCAAAAAAAAAATTCAAGTAGCAAGAAAAAGGAAATGAAAAAATTGTGTGGTTTCTCATGCAGCAAAATTGATATAAATTTTTCTGCCCAATTTTATAATTTATGAAGTAATAAAAAGTCTCAAGGTAAAAAATGTTTAATTTTTTTTTATGAAGAAAATATAAAATAAAATATTATATTATACATTTTTCATCTTCTTAGCATTATTCTTCATTATTGGAATGTTAATAATAGTCTGCTTCTTCTTTATTATTATTATTTTCTTCAAAATTTATTTCAAATTTCACCAAAATATTTTATATCTGAAATAAAACATTTCTGTTTCAAAACCAGAGATACTGATTTGCATCATTTTGTTTAATCTTCCAATATATCCAAGCAACCTATATTGAAGTGATTGTTCTATTTATTCTAAGATAAATATTAGTAGTTAAATTACAAGAGATCAGGTCAGAAGAAGAGAATAAAGGTCATTGTGAATTCAACCACAATATTGAGAACAGATTATCAGAGATTCTCAAATGAATTTTTCATTCTGAATCCTGTTAGTGTTCTAGTATTCTATTTTAATAAAAACAAGGGAAAAGTTCTGAGTCAATCTCCAAATATAAGAGAGATTTCTTCAAGTACATGCATTTTCCCCTTAACTAGTACTTGCTAAAATTATTGTAATCTGTCACAATCTGCTGAATTCAAAAATGAACACAAGTTGATGATATAAAATGTCATCATATGAAATATAAAGACATATAAAAGGTCTTTATAAAGTAACTAATTGAAATATGTATATATATACACTAATATATACATTAAAATATGTAGATACTTTAATGGAATAACATTTAGTAAAAAAAATGAGGTCATTCATTAGACCTCCTTATAGGTCTAATTAGACAGAAGAAATATATAAATAGGAGGGTTTTACAGAAGAAAGCAAAGGGAGAATGTCAAACTTATATTAAAATCACAAAAATAAATCAATTAAATAAAGAATAACTAATTGGAAGTGGTAAACCTGTTCAGGCTTTCAATAGAAGATGTAATTATATAGATAGCCAGTTATCAGGAGAAAACTTGAGAAGTCAAGAGGAAGAAGGACAGAAAATACAATCACAGTCACAAATAGTGTTGAGACAGAAAGGTTGGAGAACCAGAGACACAGTATCTAAAAGGAATAAAGACCAAGGGACATTGTACATATTTCTAATCCATGCTTCACACTTCTACATAAAATCAACTCAACAAAAGTGTTTTTACAAGGTCTCTTTATTATACAAACTTAAAGTCCCCATTCACTAAGAAACTGATATATTAAACTAATAATAAAAATAATATTTTATTGATATCTAATTTAATGCTAAATATGAAAAATATTAGAAATCTCATTTACTTTCTATCATCTGAGACCACTTTCCTTCTCCATAATTTCTTCATTGCATTTTTCACCTCTGCATTTCTCAGTGTGTAAATCAGAGGATTGAGAAAAGGTGTTCCAATTGAGTAAAATATAGATACCATTTTGTCCAAAGGAAATGTTGTTGCAGGACGTGTGTATATAAAGATGCATGGTCCAAAGAAAATGATAACCACAATAATGTGGGATATGCAGGTGGATAGGGCTTTCCTCCTCCCCTCAGCACTGTGGTTTCTTAGGGAATGAAGAATAATGACATAGGAGACCATCAGCATGAGGAAACTCACTGTACAAATGGCTCCACTGTTGGATACCAGAAGCAGGTTGATCATGTATGTATCTGAACAGGCAAGTTTCAATAGTGGCTGCAAATCACAAAAATTGTGATCAATCACATTGGGACCACAGAAGGGCAAACTCAAGGCCAGAAATATCTGCACTGAAGAATGCACACAGGATCCCACCCAGGCTAAGGCCACCAACACCCCACAGACCCGGTGGCTCATGATGGTCATATAGTGTAGGGGCTTACAGATGGCCACATAGCGGTCTACAGCCATGAGGATGAGGATAAAGATCCCCAGACAGCCAAAGAAATGAAATGTAAAGACTTGGATTATGCACTCAGTGAAAGAGATAGAAGCCTCCTTCAGCAGGGAATCCACAATTGTTCTAGGAGCTACAGTTGTTGAGAAGCAAGTGTCAGACAAGGATAAGTAGAACAAGAAGAAGTACATGGGACTCCCAAGAGCCTGGCTTGTCTTGATAGTAACAATGATAAGCAAATTACCTAGTAATATCCCCATATAAAAGAACAGGAAAATAGCAAACACTATGTTCTTCCTACTGGGATCCTGTGTCAAGCCAAGAAGAATGATCTCAGTCACATTGATATTCAGCTGCATGGTTCATGAATGAGAAGGAAACCATATGAAATGTGTCATCTGCAAAAGATAAAGGAGCTAGTTTTACTGCTTGGTGTGATGGACTATTTTAAGCAAAGACATTTCTTCATCATAAAAATATTCCGCATAATGATTATTAAACTGTTGTTACCACACTTTGTATGCAATTTCAATGTCTTTTTTAGTTTCAAGAAACCTATGATATTGACAACTTCTCCACTGAACTCTCTGTCTCAAACTCTCTGAATTTAGTATGGTTCAGATTAGTTTTGCAGTTCAATTAATGTAAAATAAATGTATACTTTATTATTCACCTTACTGTTTCATAGTAAAAAATTCCTGGTGGCAATAACTTATGTAATATTTTCTTATCTATTGATAATAATCTGTTTATCCTTGGCAGTGATGAAGTGAGGTTACCTAACCCTCACAATTTTTTAAATTCCTATTTTTCATTCATGTTACATAGTTATTACCTATACTTATAATTGAAACTATACTTATTTCTAGGTATTGTTCCTTGAAAGAACAAGAAATGCCAGTAACCTGCAAAAAATCTGGTAGTGTTTTCAAACAATCTTCATGATATTTTATGAATGTTATATATAAACAGAAAAGAATATTCCTTGATAGTAACTACTAAATATCTCAATATTATATCTTAGGCTATTCATACTCTCTGAAATTACATTCAAATAGTAAGGTATTTCATATTATCTATAAGTACATATTTGTATGCTAAATATCTTCATATCTAGGATAATTTGTTACCAAAAACTATATAACTTTAACCATTTCTTAGATTATATAACTTCTGGTAACTTTTTACCATCAATGTACATACATCAATGTGAATGTTTATAATGATTTTATTTCCTTTATACTTTCATAAAATAAATGCAACTTATTTAAGATAAATGACAAATTATAGAATTAAATTGAAAATAATTGAAATATTTATTTAATGACCTGTTTAATAAATGTTATCTTACTTCTTGATCATTTCTCCTTTCATGCAACATTTATCTTCAAGCTTCAGTCAAGAAAATTTCTGTATAGACAGTTGAAAATCTACCATCACCAGTCTCTATTGCTCTCTAATATAAATTCAGTGTCTGTTGAGATGTAAAAGATTTTTTATTGTTTCAAGTGAAATTTCTGTATTTCATTTTGAATGAAATGATTCTTATCTATTACTGTTAATGTCATTCTGATTATAAAGATATTTACCATAATTAACCTGTTGTGGATTTTTATATATCATGGGCAGCAGATGGCAAATAAATTCATAGTTTAGAAAGCTAAGACAAAATCCCAACTGAAGCAAAAGTAAAACTGAAATGTATCAAAATATCTTAATGAGTTTCCTAAATGATTCAAAATGAAAGTACCCATGCTCTGCACAGCATCATATAAGATGAGATGTTGACATACAAACTGAGATTTGAATCCTTGATTCTTGACTCTTGTAGAGAGAATGTTAAATAAGCTATATTCTCCTTTGACTGTGTTTTGAGATTTTTGTTTAATTTGCTTTGCAGTTTTGGTCATTTGTATTGTTTTGGGTTTGTTTTTTTTTTATTTTTTAAGACTTCTTTTTTCTTCATAGGTGAGCCATTGCTGTCCCATGCCTCTCTAAAAGTAGTAATCAATACAACCCATCAGGTTTTCATCAGACATTATAATATACCTCAATGCCCTTAAGACAAATAGCACCAAAATGCAATATGTACTGAAAACTATATTTAATTCAACTTTTCGAACAAAATGGGCAAACTTACAGTTAGCTATGTTGGTCAAAGATAATAGTGAGCACATGCTATGTAGGTATTGCAGGTGAAGGAGGAGATCTGAATATTAGGAAACTTGAAAAGGCAGTGAATAGAGAATGGTGAAAATGAGTGTCCGGTGACTCCTTCCATGGGGGTCTACATTGATATGAAGAGCCCCAAGTAGAAAGAATCTTCTTCTCTGGGATGATAATATAAAGAATCACTGGTGCTGGACGTAATGATATGAGATTTGTGTCTTTCAGCAACTCATACACTAAACTTGACTTCTATTCATAGCTTACAAATTCGTTTAGCCTGTAAAATCTTAAATAAAAGCATTACATAATAAATCCTCTTCAAGCTTCTCAAATTGTATGACTTAATTTCATGATTCATACCATATCCACCACAAAAAAAATTGGGAAATAACCTGGACAGAGAAACAGAAAATCACACTATTCAATACCTATAAGGTCTATTTACTTAACTTGTTTCCTCAATTGTGAAAAATTGCTATGTAGTCATTTTTTTAAGGGCTTAAGATTGATAAGATGATGCCTACACTCTGTAGGGAAGTAGCAAATTAGTGAGATATCAACAACACCCCTATAGGTTTTATTTTCCTTCAACTTCATTACATATATTTTAAGAATCACCAGTAACATCTACTTGAACGTGTATCAGTTGGTTTGAACTTTATCTGGAAAGTAGTTAAGTTCTTAAAGTACATTCTAGGTGCATGTCCACTGATGGTGAAAAATTTTAACTATGTCATTCAATTTTGTAGAAAATAATCATCCTATACTCTAATATACACTAATCCACAAATATTATACTTGTTCATCACAAAGCTGCTAATTCTAAGAAGTTTGTCACAGTCATTATTCCCTAATACCCTTTACTCTAAATTTGAGTTAGGCATTTTTTTTTTAAGTTTTGGGTGACATGGATAGTTTTTGCTTGACATAACTTCATTTGACCACTTTACATGAAAATATATGGGGGATGTTTTCATAGTTTAACACCACATTAAATGATAACAAATAATAGTATATCAAATTCACTCTTCCTTTCCCATACAATATTGATGGCCTTTTACATACTAATTTCATTTTATTAGCATATATTTTATACGCTAAAAATTTTATTGATAACTTCATTATTAAAAATAAATTCTACAATAGAATTATCTTCCACAGCATACTATCATGAACTTTTTAAAGAAAAAGCCTAATCAATTTTATTGTTTCTATATAAATTGTCATCAGTTTTACCAAGTGTTATTAAATAAAAAACATTTTACCCAAAGTGGTACAAGTATATTTTGAAACCACATACTAATTTCTTATAAGAAACTCACTGATTTTAGAAAATTGCTTTTTACCAAGGATAGTATT
Organism: Rattus rattus; assembly: GCF_011064425.1. Classification (NCBI taxonomy): domain Eukaryota; kingdom Metazoa; phylum Chordata; class Mammalia; order Rodentia; family Muridae; genus Rattus; species Rattus rattus. The sequence goes on from NC_046158.1 coordinate 70,418,465, forward strand.
TTATGTGTATCATAAGAGTAAATTTTAAAAAGTATGCTGAGTTATTAATATTAATGCCTTTATTCCAGTGGCTAGTATAATATTCTAATCATATGTCCAAACAACATATAGAAAAGTAGTAAAATATACATATTTACCAAATCTTCAATAGTGTATCTCTGAGCTCACAAATGTAGAAATAATATTTCTTACCTGTTAGAGAACTAGCTATATATGCCTCATCTACCCAGTATCTTTTGGTAGCAGCTTTCCCACAGGATGCTGAAAAAAAGTATTTCTGCCCTCTAGAGGGAATATAATAGCTCATAATGGTATAAGTCATTGATATTGTGGGCAGCTTTCAAAGTTTCTCCTCTTTGGCTTATCAAAAACATTTCAGGGGCTATAATACATCTCATTTGCACAGTCTGATTAAACTATAACAATATAAAATGAATCATCCTTGATTTCACTAACAAGACATGAGTTAGGTTACAGAGGTGAGGTCATTTATAGCAAAGTTGCCAGAGGAGGAAAAAACAGAAATGTAGGAATGAATAATGAAGCTGACACTAGCAAGAAAGAAAGAAGAAATAACATACAATTTTGAGAAATTAATTTGATCATAAATCTCTGCTTCCATTAAGAATTGGCCTTCCATAGCTGTGAAATAAAATACAGAATGTGGAAAATATAGTATCTCATGTCACTGAGAAGAGACAATCCCTTCCTTTTTCAAGGTTATTTAGTATTACAGATAAAAGTATAAAAAGTTTCAGAAACATGAGATAAATTGAGTCAGAACTTTGGAGAGGAAAAGAAATGAGAGTAGACTATCTAGAGACATCCCCCCAACTCTTGTAGGATGAATAACTGGAGAAAATTAGTCTTTCTAAGTTATAAATCAAAAAAGTAGATGGACTCACTAATGAGTTATGTAAGCAGTCAAATGGGCAAAAAAGTGTCATCAGAAAGAATGACTAGGGTGTCAAGTCTAACAGTGACAGTTTGAGAATGTCTGGAAAAAGAAACTGAAAAGAAAAAAATGTGACTGAGGTGCAAGGCAGAAAGGAGGCCAAGTTAGCAGTGATAGTCTGTAAACAACTACGTTAGTCAGAGGAGCTTCTGGAGTATACAGATGCCTATCACATTCAGAAGGCAGTTGGTCTTTCCAGTTTTAATAATGCTTTCATGTGCATCATATTTATTTTGTCCCTGTGAAATCAAGCTTTCTCTTGGAGATGTAAAATAGGATTTTCTCTCTATTCTGGAGGTATTTAGACTCAACTGGCCCATGGAATCCTTGTGAAAGGATAAGAACAACTGAATGATCCATTTGTAAAAGTGATTTCTCTTGATTAACCATGATATTTCAAAATCAGGGGCATGATAATATGTTTGTTTCTTTTTCTTCCAAATAAAACTGTTAACAAAGACACATAGAAATGACCCCAAAGTCTTTGCTAAGTAGGTGTCCAACCTCAATAACTTTCAAATCCACTTACTTTTGTACTCTAGGTAAATCATACTGTAACCCAGAACACGGCTCCATTCAAGCTAGAACACATAGACCTAGAAGGTCTTTGGATATGATCCTTTGCCAAAGCAGACATGCTCATGTTGCTGGATTAAAATTTACATCTACAACCAAAGTTTATAAAGCATTTGTATAATAATTTCCAACTAAGCACATTTATATATACTTATCTTTTTGCCCATATAACTAGTTCATGATATATAAAATAATATTTTATGTAAGAGAAACTGAAACTGCAAAGTTTATACTGCTTTCTGCTGAGGAAAAAATAGAATATTGCCATGTATAGGTGACCAATAGATCACCAGACATTAAGACAAAAGTAATTGTAACAACCTAAAGTATGCTGCCTATAGCTATGACAACAAAATAAGCATATCTATATATGCATATATATGCATATATATATAGTGATATCAAGTTCTGGGTGATAGTAATAAAGTTATTTTACATTAAAATGTAAATAGAACCTACCCATGTTTCTGCATGCTTGTTGATTACCTTCTGAATAAAATTAGGTAGAAATTATAGTGAGAGAAATAGACATGGGAGAGATGGTGGTTTGTGCCTACTGCTCACTGAGCTAGATACAACTATACGTATTTACAGTAAAGAAGAAAATAATTCCTGAGATGTGAGGAGAAAGACCACAACCCAAAAAATACATAGCCAAATTAATTAAAGCAAACTTATTTATTTGTTTTTTTCTTTTATTGTTTATTTTTATTTACATTTCAAAGGTTATTTTCTTTCCCGGTTTTCCAGACATAAGACCCCCTAACCCATCCCCCTCCCCTTTTTCTATAAGGGCACTACCCTCCCCATTCACCCCCTCTTCCTGAGCCCTGACATTCCCTTACATTTGGTGGGTGAGGTAGCCATCCTCTGCTACCTATGCAGCTGGAGTCGTGGGTCAGTCCATGTATATATAGTCTTTGGGTAGTGGTTCATTTGCGAATTCATTTGTGATTTAAAAAAAAAAACCAGAATAGTGAAAACTATACTCAACAATAAAAGAACTTCTGGGGGAATCACCATCACTGAGTTCAAGCAGTATTACAGAGCAATATTGATAAAAAGCTGTGTAGGATGGTGATTTGCAAATTTCTCTAACTCTCTGAAGGATTCGTATGAATTTTGATGAAGATTGCATTAAATCTGTAGATTTCTTTTGACGAAATGGCCATTATTTATTCTTTTACATGGGCTATATCCACCTAAAAGGAGTGTTTGAAAATGGTGTTGAATGTAAAGAGATAATGGTTTTATACTTCAAAGATAGAGGGTATTTCCAAGTGTGGAATTTGGCAGGCAAATAGATAGATTTACAAAAATATAACTTAACAAGTTGGTAATAACCTCTTGTGAAATAAAGACAGTGTTTCAAGACTGTAATAAAAAGTAGTCATAATAGCAGTTGGTAATAAAAGCAAGTGATTATATAAGCTTTTGAACTAAATCCATGACTATCTATTAATGAAATAGGCATTACAATAACATCTGTAATTAAGTTTAGAGTTGAGGTATAGCCTATTCCTTGAGAAACAGGCTGAATAATAACCAGGAATAAACCTAGTTTGTCTTTACTATAGGAAGACTTTTTTTATTTTTATTTCTTTTTTCTTTTTTCATTTTAATTGGTTATTTTATTTATTTCCATTACAAATATTACCCCCTTCCATCCCCTTCGCAGCATCCTCTCTTCCTTCCCCTGCCAATATGAGGGTAGTTTCCCACCTGCCCATGCACTCCTTTCTTAGTGGCCTAGCATTCCCCTATCTTGGGACATCAAACCTCCACAGGACCAAGGGACTCCCCTTGGGTGAGGCCAGCTAAGGCAGTCCTCTGCTACATGCCCACCTAAAGTCATGGGTGCTCCCTGCGTACTCTTTGGTTGATGGTTTAGTTCCTGGGAGCTTTGGGGGCTCTGATTGGTGGATATTGTTGTTCTTCCTATATGGTTGCAAACCCCTTCAGCTCCTAAAGTCTTTCCTAACTTGCCCATTGGAGACCCTATACTCAGTCCAAAGTTTGGCTCAATGCATTCTCATCTGTAGTGGTCAGGCTCTGGCAGAGTCACTAAGAGGACAGCTTTACCATGCTTGTGTCAGCAATAGATTGTTGGCATCAGCAATAGTGTCTCAGTTTAGTGTCAGCAGATGGGATGGATACCAAGGTGGGACAATGTCTGAATGGCATTCTCTTCAGTCTCTGCTCCACTCTTTGCTCCAGCATTTCCTTTTGCCAGGAGAAATTCTGTATTAATATTTTTGAGGTGGATGGGTGGCCCCATCCCTCAAACACAGTTTCATGCCTGTCCAATGGTTATGGTCTAGGAAGGATATATTTACTTCTTGTTGGGTATTTTGATCTCCCTGTTAGGTTCTGTCTTTGCTTCATCCATCTTATCTAGTTTGGTGGCTGGATATGTATGGGTCACATGTGGGGCAGGCACTGAACGGGTGTTCCTTCTGCCTCTGTCCTAAACTTTGCCTCCCTATTCCCTCCCAAGGGTATTCTTGTTCCCCTTTTAAAGAAGGAGTGAAGCATTCACATTTTGGTCATCCTTCTTGAGTTTCATGTGTTCTGTGCATCTAGGGTAATTTGAGCATTCTGGCTAATATCCACTTATCAATGAGTGCATACCATGTGTGTTTTTCTGTGATTGTGTTACCTCACTCAGGATGATATTTTCCAGTTACATTCATTTGCCTATGAATTTCAAAAAGTCATTGTTTTTGATAGCTGAGTAATATTCCATTGTGTAGATGTAACACATTTTCTGTATCCATTCCTCTGTTAAAGGCATCTGGGTTCTTTCCAGCTTCTGGCTATTATAAATAAGGCTGCTATGATTATATTGGAGCATGTCTTTGTTATATGTTGGGGCATCTTTTGTGTATATGCCCAAGAGAGGTATAGCTGGGTCCTCAGGTAGTGCAATGTGCAATTTTCTGAGGAACCTCCAGACTGATTTCCAGAATGGTTGTACCAGTCTGCAATCCAACCAACAATGGAGGAGTGTTCCTCTTTCTCCACATCCTAAGCAGCATTTGCTGTCACTGAGTTTTTGACCTTAGCCATTCTCACTGGTGTGAGGCGAAATCTCAGGGTTGTTTTGATTTGCATTTCCCTTATGACTAAAGATGTTGAACATTTCTTTAGGTGTTTCTCAGACATTCGGCATTCCTCAGCTGTGAATTCTTTGTTTAGCTCTGAACCCCATTTTTTAATAGAGTTATTTGTCTCCATTCAGTCTAACTTCTTGAGTTCTTTGTATATTTTGGATATAAGCCCTCTATCAGTTGTAGGATTGGTAAAGATCTTTTCCCAATCTGTTGGTTGACATTTTGTCCTAACCACAGTGTCCTTTGCCTTACAGAAGCTTTGCAGTTTTATGAGATCCCATTTGTTGATTCTTGATTTTAGAGATAAGCCATTGGTATTTTGTTCAGGAAATTTTCTCCAGTGCCCATGTGTTCGAGATGCTTCCCCACTTTTTCTTCTATTAGTTTGAGTGTATCTGGTTTGATGTGGAGGTCCTTGATCCACTTGGACTTAAGCTTTGTACAGGGTGATAAGCATGGATTGATCTGCAGTCAAATATCTTCTAAACTTTTGTGTTTATGTTAATTGATTACTGTTATCATCAACCTTGTTCATACAGGAAAACATCCTTAAATAATAGGTGGCAGTTAAAAAGGGAATCAGATCTAATCAAAAGTATGAAGTAGATGTTTCATGTTATAGAAGCCGAGTGTTCAGAAAGGATTCAAATATATATAAACCTTTATGAGGCTCAAGGAACCTCTTGGAAGAGGTTAAGACAAAATTCAAAAACTATACGAGGAAAATATCAGAGTACTGGCTAAAAGAATTGAAGTCAGGAAATAAGCATCAGCTTTCATAAATGGATGTTGCTATGTTAACATAGAGAATGATTGGCCCATATTCGTTTCAAGAAAAGAGATGAAATAATAATGCTGTGGATTGTTGGAAGCATCGCTATCATAAAAAAATCAACACTGAAAAATGAAATTATCAGAAATGGATTTTTTAAAGAACCAAGAAAACTAGAAAAATAATTACAGTTTAATATTAATTTCAATCTAATAGTATCATATCATATTTCTGCCTCAAATTGCATATCTGAGAAAAGAAAATTAACAGTAACATAATGTTTGTTCTTGTAGTTTGTTTTCCTAAATAACAGTGTTCTCATGATATAGACTATTCTTTTGACTCATTCTATAATTCCTCAAATATCCCAAGTAGGAAAGCATCTGCAGATTCATCAAACTACCACATACATACATAAGCACATATCTACAGACTTTGCTTTACCATTTAAAATTCCACTGTTAGAAAGAAAGTTGCCAGCTACACTCTGTCAAGCAAAAAGTATAAATAATGGCAGAGCTTGTTTTCTTTTGGAAGGGGCAAAATATTTTTCTCTATTATTCTAGACATTTAAACACTTATATGCTCGAAGGAGTCATTCAGATGAATGAGGATCTTTAGGATACTCTCCCTTACAAATGTCTACATGATTTTAAGAGAGGAATCCTTCAGTGAGGGATTGATGCTCAGAATAAATCCAAGAATTCTGACCAAGGAAAGGCAAATGTTTGAATAGAGGTAAATATATAAAGAGAATTACAATACTGAGCTTAGAGAGTAAACAGAACAACATTAACACGTGAGAAAACACGTGAGAAAAACTGTTAAGTAGAGCAGAAATATCTCTCTAGTGCAGAAAATAAACAAGGTTAACAAGAAAATATGCAAAGGCTGGCTTCCAATCTCTTTGATGTAACTAGAGATATTTGTTGATTGTTTTATTTTTTCTAAATTTTTTCTCTTAATATATGTCTTAAATTGACAAGAGGTAATCTACAATTTGAAGGACAGTAAACATGATAATATAAATGACAAAAAAATACCATGACTTTGTAACTTAGTGATATACTGCATGTTGAATACACTTAAAAATCCTAAGTAAATATTAATGAACATAAACATGTAAAACCTAAATGCATTTGAGTATTATTTGGTGTTTATTTAGCTCTTTATTTTTTTTAACTTTATTTTTTTGGATAATTTATCTATTTACATATCAAATATTATCCCCTTTCCCCTTTTCCAATACCCCCACCCTCCCCTGTTTCTATGAGGATGCTCCACCCCACCCACCCACCTCCTCAACTCCCTGGCATTCCTTTTTTACATTGGGGAAATGAACCTTCACATGGCCAAGGGCTCCAGTTGATGCTGGACAATGCTGTCCTCTGCTACATATGCGGCTGGAGTAATGGGTCCCTCTATGTGTACTCATTGGTTGGTGATTTTAGTGCCTGGGAGTTTGGGTGGAGTCTGTTTCATTGATATTGTTGTTCTTCCTCTGGTGTCACAAACCCCTTCAGCTCTTTCGGTCTTTTCTCTAACTCCTCCATTTGTGTCTGCTTGCTCTGCCAAATTGGTAGTTGCAAACATCCTCATCTGTATCATTAGGTCTCTGACAGAGCTTTTCAGGAGACACACCCATATATGGCTCCTGTTAGCAAGCACTTCTTGGCATCAGCAATAGTGACTGAGATTGGTGGCTGCATATGGGATGAATCCCCTTATTTTCAATACATCCCAACTGCAGTTTCCCCTCCTTCCACTTCTCCATTTTCCTTTAGAAAAATAACAGACTACAGGAATATCCACAGAACATGGGCATAACAAGGTACACAAAGAATAGAGAATAACCCTCAAGTCAAAACTGGGTAAGACAACTCAGTAGGGGAAAATAGGTCCCAAGACTAGGTAGAAGAATCAGAGATAACCTAACTTGTATATTAGAAGTCACACAAAACACTAAGCTACCACCTAACACAAACCAATGGAGGCTCATTTTTACGAGTCATTTCTAAGAAAAATAAGATATCAAAACTATGCATTTATTTTATGTGACATATGCCTATTATACTCACAACTTGGCTCAATGTAATTGAACAAGCATAATTTTTAAAAAGAATTGTCCTCAAATGCAAGATTACTGGAAAAATAGTAAGTACCTTGAGACATAGAAGCATTGGAAATTGAAGGAATTTGTTTTTTGTTGTTGTTGTTGTTGTTGTTGTTGTTTTGATTGCTTGTCTCTTTGTTGGTTGGTTGGTTGTATGGTTTTTGGCTTGTTGATATGTCTAAAGAGTCTTCTCTGAGAAATTAAGAGCTAGGATGGCATTATATATAAGGCATGGACTCTCAACTACAGTAACCAGAGCAAGCTAGGCAAATGAGACTAAGGAAAAATGCACTGGATCTGGGAAATCTTTGTTTTACATCCATACAAAGGTATCATGGGAAGATAGGCGATAAGCAAAAGAAGCTTATATCATGAAAATATGTTGTTAAGCATTCCCTCTTAAGACTTCCGTGTGTTAACAGAATGATGTTCTAGTTGTGAAATATTTCTCTTTACATGTTCCAAAATATATTCATATGACTGTTGCAAACTACTAAAGTATAGGCAGAAAGATTTACAAAGGCAATATGTCCTTCTAAATTTACCAGAAAAGCCTATAATCATTTACATAGGCATAGGAAGATGATCTTAAATATCTCAGTATTATGATAATGAATATACAAAAATGAAACAATAAGAAATGTAAAATCAACAAGTGATAAAATTGAATTAAATTCCTACTAGTAACTGGATTTTATGTAATTTCTTAAGACAGAGGACTGGTGGTTAAAGATGTACTTCATTTTAGTGTGAATATCTCTCTCCTCTCCTTCTCCCTCTCCTCTCTCTCTCTCTCTCTCTCTCTCTCTCTCTCTGTGTCTGTGTGTGTGTGTGTGTGTGTGTGTGTGTGTGTGTGTGTGTGTGTGTGTGTCTGTGTATGTCTCGGGTGACTGGAAAAGGATCCTAGTGTTTCCCCACCCTAAGCATGTATTCTCCCACACCAAGGCAATTCTTGCCACCCTTACATCCACCTGATCACGCCTGGGTGAACTTGTGCTATGTAGATTAGAGAGGTCATTAAGTTGTTCCTTTGACTCATAACTTTCCCCCAAATTGTTTGTACTTTCTGTGACCTGTTGAATAGTTGCTGACGAAAGAACATGGAAGCAGAATCACAATATTGTTTCACTTACTTCAATTCTGAATTTGACAGCCAAGACCACACCTTGTGCATGGCACTTTTCATCTCACTGTTTCTCAATGTGTAGATGAGGGGATTTAGGATAGGGGCAATCACAGTGTAAAACACAGAAATTTCCTTATCATTGTTCTCACTTCCAGCAGGTAAAGCATAGGTATAAATACAGGGTCCAAAAAATACAACTACCTCCATTATGTGTGAACTACAGGTTGAAAGTGCTTTGAGTAGCCCTGCAGATGATCTTGTTCTCAGAGAATACAATATGAGTATGTAAGAAGCAAGTAGTACAATAAAAATGGCAACAACCACCACCCCAGAGTTAACAATTGATAAAATATTAACAACATGAATATCTTTACAGACCAGCTTCAAAAGAGGCTTGACATCACAGAAATAGTGATTGATGTGGTTGGGACCACAGAATGGAAGGCTGAGCATCATGAGTAGTAAAGCAATGGAGTGCCAGAACCCCACTACCCAGGCCGTGACAATCAACATATCACATCTCTTCCTGCTCATGATAACCATGTAGTGCAGGGGCTTGACAATGGCAACATAGCGGTCCAAGGCCATGGATACCAGGATGAAGATTTCCACACCTGCCAGCAAGTGGGCAGTGAAGAGCTGGGTCATGCACTCACTATAGGAAATGTTTTTTCTTGTTGCGGCCAAGTCCCTGATGAGCCTGGGAATCACAGTGGAGGTGAAGCAGAGGTCCATGAGGGAAAGGTGGCAGAGAAAGTAGTACATTGGTTGTTCGATTAAATGGCTGCAGGTGATGGTGATTAGGATGACAGAGTTCCCCATTAAGACAGCCAGGTAGCAAAGCAGGAACAAGAGAAAGAAGAGTAGCTCTATTTGTCTATTCTCCCAAAGACCCGTAAAAATGAACTCTGTGACATTTTTATGATTTTCCATGAATTTTAGGTGAATCCCCATGTACAGCTGAAACTTAGTTCTTCTGAAATTACATATGAAGAAAGGAAGAGAAATGAGGATGGGAAGGAATAATGGAGGGAAGGTGAGAGGAATGACCAAGGATGGAATAAAGGAGGGAAAAGAGGAAGGGGGTTTTGTGAATAAAATCCATCGTAGCTGAAAAGTTTTAGTAGCAAGTGAAGCTCTAACCATGGAGTCACAAGCATGAAGTAGATGAAAATGTTGGTGACCCATTAGTACCATTTCATATATAAGCCTTTTCTATCCTCCTCCTCTGCTCCTCCCTCGATCCTGCTACCAGTATATCTCAATACTTCTGTCTCCTTCTGCGTACAAGGGTCCATGGATGCACGGGTGGATAGTTGTCATGTCACGTGTATGCTGTTCGCAGTTTCTTATCATTCTATTCCTATAATACTAAAATCAATCACTCCCTCTCCTTCTCTTCCTCTCCCCTTCTCCCCATTTTTGCCTCTCTCCCACTGCTCCCCCCTCTCTGCCTCCTTTTCTGCTTCCACTTTTCTCCTTTCTTCCCCTGCCCCTCTACCTTTCTCTCCCGGTTAATCTCTCCTCTTTCTCTTTCTCCTCTTCTCTGCTACCCTCTCTGTCTGTCTGTCTGTCTCTCTTTCACTCTCTTTCACTCTGTCTCTCTGTCTCTCTCTGTCTCTCTGTCTCTGTCTCTGTCTCTGTCTCTCTGTCTCTGTCTCTGTCTCTGTCTCTGTCTCTCTCTCTCTCTCTCAGAAACACACACACATGCAGAGAGAGAGAGAGAGAGAGAGAGAGAGAGAAATTTACATACTCACATTTAGAGTAAACACATCATTTTTCCTTAGTTACTAACATATCTTTTATTAACCATGTTTTTAAATGTCTGCAAATTTCATTTTTTATAGGAAGTCTGATACATATTTTTTGCAATGTTATCCCAACTGCATCTTGATGGGAAGAAAATAAAAAGAAAGGGAAGCATTGAAATTTAACTCCTGAGACTTAAACAAAAGGCTAAGACTATGAGATGTATGATTAGTGTTAATAGGAAAACTTTTCTGATTTTCTGCTACTTTAAATATGTGTACCTTAGAGAAATTTATAAAGCAGCAAAACCTAATATTCATAACTTGTGAAATTCAATTAAAGAATTGCATGCCTTACATTTAGCAGTAATAATGCTCTGAACATGGTATTAAATAGCTCTCATATTTCCTTTTTTATCTTCATCAAAAGTTTATGAACCCTATGCCATTTTATTCCTGCCTATTTTTTAAATAGACATCCAACAGTGTAGGATTGAACATGAACAAATATGGGATTTATATTTCAGCAGTATTGCATAGCTCTGAAGATCATGGTTAAATAAAATGGACTTAAACCTTGACTGTCAACTTAATTTTCCGTATGATTGTCATACAATTTTAAAATACCTTATTATTTTTAAATAGCTTTGACAAAGATACATTAGAAATTGAATTTATTTGTGGGGTCTACTAATATCAAATTCTATGAAGAGTAAAATTAGTACCCCAAAGATTTTATTATACTTATAGTTTTGATATAATATATTATATTATTATAATATATATACATACATATTTGTGTGCGTGCACATGCACACATGTACTACTCATAATACTTACTTCTGTTAGGCTCTGAGATTTTCCAAACTGCCACATGTCCTTTAATGTGGGTTCTCTTTTATTTTCTGTGACCTTTAGATGAAACAAGAGTAGATGTGGGAAGCATCTACCTCTTCCATGAATCTTTAGCCCAATGCAGCTTTTAAAGATTCACTGCCTGAAATACTGTAAGCAAACAGGCAAGGATACCCAAGGGGAACAGTCTCAAGGGCACTTTTCCAAAGAATTCTAGGCTGTAGTTATGGGTGTAAATGTCAACTAACACTATCTTGTGGTTACATATTAAGGCTTTCTTTTATTCATTTATAAGGACTATGCCATAAATGCTCTGTTGTTTCTGTTGATGTTGTTGAAATCCTGAGATTTTTTTTCCCAGAAATTTTCATTAAAGATTTAAGTTGCTGAACTTATATGAGATATATTATAAATGTTGGATTATTTCTCATTTCATTATATTACTGTGTTGAGAATAACATATTACTATTATCCTAATAAATATTACTCTAAAATATTGTTATCATAGATTTGAAAATACTTCATCAGTGTTTTATTATAACCACTGGAAACTTAGAAGACATGCATAATACTTTGTATTAATAGATACTCACTAGTATTAGTGTACTGTTTAAAATACAAAGTTCCACAGACTCTAATGTATTGTCCTTTCCTTTAGTATGTGGAATTACTTTTCTTCTTATCAGAATCAACTCACATCATCCTGAGTGAGGTAATCCAGATCCAGAAGTGCACTCATGGGATGCATTCACTTAGAAGTGGGCATTAGCCATAAAGTACTTGAAAACCACACTTAAATCCACAAACCCAAAAGTATAAGTAATAAGGAGGGCCCAAAAGAGTAAGGTGGGACAGGAAATAAAATAAACATTGGAGCTGGGTGGGGGGAGGAAACTGGATGGAAGGGGAAGTGAGAAGGAGAACTCATATAGGTATCAGATGTAGGGAGATTAGGGTAGGAGATGGCTGCGAGCAAGGAAATTATTGTGGGGCATCTTTGGGATTAGCTAGAAACTAGGGATGGGAAAGGCTCCTGGGAATCTATGGGAATGACCCTAGCTGAGAGCTATATAACTGAGTGATATGAAGACTGAAGTAGCCACCTTCTGTAGCCATACCGGTAGGACTTCCAGTACAAGAAGAACATCGACCTACCCACAAAACTTTTCACCCAAAATTTGTCCTACCTATAAGATATGCAGGGATAAAGATAGTAGAGATTGATGGAACAGACAACAAGTGAGTGGGCCAACTTGAGACATACACCATGGAAGAAAGCCAACTCTTGACACTATTAATGGTACTCTGCTATACTTGCAAACAGGAGCCTCATATAACTGTCTCCTGAGAGGCTCCGTCCAGCAGCTGATGGAAACAGATGCAGAGATTGACAGCCAAATAACAGGCAGAGCACTCGTCTTTTGGAAGAGTAGAGGATAAGACTGAGTGAGTTAGAGGAGTCAAGGACATAAGAATATGAACAGAACCAACCAACCTGGGCCTATGGGAACTCACAGAGACTGAATCACCAACCTAAGAACATGCAGGGGCCTAGACATAGGCCCATTACACATTTGTAGCAGATGTGCTGCCTTTTCTTCATTCTGGTTCCTTAACAAGTAGAGTAGGGATGTTTATGACTCTTTCACTAGCCATTGGATCCTCCTCCCCTAGCTGTACTGCCTGGTCACTCCTCAGTGAGAGAGGATATGCTTTGTCCTGCTGTGACTTGATGCCCCATGGCAGGGAGACGAGGGGTCCCATTCTCTGAGAAGAGGATGGGTAATAAGGGGAAGAGTTTTCAAGGATGGGACTAGAGGGAGAGGAAAGAGGGTGGCTGTGACTGGGATGTAAAGTGTGTAAATAAAATGTGTAATTGAAAAGAACTGGAAATAGAGGCCTGTCATGACACTTGTCTGTAATCACCTGTGAGTTTACAGACAACTTGGTCTACCTCCTGAGTTCTACTCCAGTCAAAACTGCAAAGTAAGATTCTGTCACACATCATACTATTTATTAAAAATCTGGAAAATATTTTCCTTAATATGACATTTTCACATACTTAAAGGCAGTCATTATCCACATGTTTATGTATATTTTGAAATATTAGTAGTTTTAATATTATTCTTGCTTCCACCTTTTCTTCTTTTTATGTGCCTTGATTACTCCATTTTGTCTAATATTTCAAAATGTAGAAATTATTCCCCATATCTTCACTTTATACCTTTTCAAATATACTCTTTAATTTATTTCCACATACAAGACAATAAAAACATTCTGTTTCTAAATAAGAAACTGGTATTAATTTGGCTTAATATATTCATCCTCATGTAATTTGACTAAAAAATACCTTTACTCTCACACTTTATTCCAAATTCTAGACATTAGTTTATCACTTAATAAAGAATACTAAAATTGCTAATATTAGTTAAACATGCAGTATTGTAATGTGTTTTAGATTGTTTGGTGTTTTTCATTGCTTGATATAGAACCACAATCAGTTTGGATCTTTTAGGTGAGAATCTTATGACCCTTAATCTGGGTCATACCTCTGTGACAGCCTACAGAAGGAAAAAGAAAGAACTTACTCACTATTGCTGCTTGCTTATTCTCACACTCAGTAGCAAGTCTATTGCATGACTAGCATTAGAGCCTACTAAGAACAGTTACTCTAGAGAACCATAACTAATAAGAGAATACTAAAAAGATTAGTCCCAGTAAGAGAATGGAAAACCTAATCACATACTTCATGACTGTAGCATAGGTTCGGTAAGGTACACCCATTTCTCCACCAGTGTCCACATCAAAGTGATCCCTGAGATGTTACCAGCGGGTCATTTTATCCACAGAAATAATGAAATATATAATTTCTTAAGACATCATCAATGGACCTTGACCTACAACCATATTTGTAACTAGAAGTAATTAATGATAGATGCAATAAAAATGAAAATAGAGTTCAGAATATCATTTAAGATTAGATGTAGATTGTGTGTCTGAGTAAGAAATACTGAGATCCAGAGAAAATCAAATCATAAGTAACTTGGGAAAAAGAAGAGAAAACAAAACCAACACAATCATCTAATATAAATGAATAAAGGAATAAAACCTCGTTGTTTTGTATCAAACTGACTTCATGGAGTATTTTTAATTCTAAAGCTCAATAATATATTGATAAGAAACTGACTTAAGAATCTTTAGTCATCAAGCATACTACAAAGAAAATAAGAATAAACCTATAGAATATATATTTGTATATATATAAATGTACATCTTTAACATTCCTACAACTCATAGAGGGCTCATATCCAAAATATACAATATATATACATTTATATGTATATATAAATGTACATAACATATATACACATACATGTTAAGTTATACCAAATGTTCAGCCTTGAGAACATGTAAGCTAGCATTATTTAGGTTATATTAACTGAGTGACAATAGGTTGACTAGGTTATATTTAAGAATCAATGAAATAACTCAGAAATAAACCTACACACCTATGGCCAATTGATTTTTTACAAAGGAGTCAAAACCATTCAATGGAAAAAAGATAGCATTTTCAATAAATGGTACAGGTTCAACTGGAGGTCAGCATGTAGAAGAATGCAGATCAATCCATGCTTATCACCCTGTACAAAGCTTAAGTCCAAGTGGATCAAGGACCTCCACATCAAACCAGATACACTCAAAGTAATAGAAGAAAAAGTGGGGAAGAATCTTGAACACATGGGCACTGGAGAAATTTCCTGAACAAAATACCAATGGCTTAGCTCTAAGATCAAGAATCAACAAATGGGATCTCATAAAACTACAAAGCTTCTCTAAGGCATAGGACACAGTTGTTAGGACAAAGTGGCAACCAACAGATTGGGAGATCTTTAACATTCCTACAACTCATAGAGGGCTCATATCCAAAATATACAAAGAACTCATGAACTTAGACTGCAGGGAGACAAATAACCCTATTAAAAAATGGGTTTTAGAGCTAAACAAAGAATTCACAGCTGAGGAAGGCCAAATGGCTGAGAAGCACCTAAAGAAATGTTCAACATCTTTAGTCATAAGGGAAATGCAAATCAAAACGACCCTGAGATTCCACCTCACACCAGTAAGAATGGCTGAGATCAAAAACTCCTGCGACAGCAGATGCTGGCGAGGATGTGGAGAAAAAGGAACACTCCTCCATAGTTGGTTGCATTGCAGACTAGTACAACCATTCTGGAAATCAATCTGAAGGTTCCTCAGAAAATTGGACATTGCACTACCTGAGGACCCAGCTATACCTCTCATGGGCATATACCCAAAAGATGCCCCAACAATATAACAAAGACACATGCTCAACTATGTTCATAGCAGCCTTATTTATAATAGCCAGAAGCTGGAAAGAATCCAGTTGCCCTTCAACTGAGGAATGGATACAGAAAATGTGGTACATCTACACAATGGAATACTACTCAGCTATCAAAAACAATGACTTTATGAAATTCATAGGCAAATGGATGGAACTGGAAAATATCCTAAGTGAGGTAACACAATCACAGAAAAACACACATGGTATGCACTCATTGATAAGTGGATATTAGCCCAAATGCTTGAATTACCCTAAATGCACAGAACACATGAAACTCAAGAAGAATGAGGAAAATGTGGATGTTTCACTCCTTCTTTAAAAGGGAACAAGAATACCCTTAGGAGGGGCTAGGGAGGCAAAGTTTAGAACAGAGACTGAAGGAATGCCCATTCAAAGTCTGTACCAAATATGGCCCATACATATACAGATAAGATGAATGAAGCAAACAAGTGCAGGCTAACAAGAACTGGATGTAGATCTCTCCTGAGCGACACAGCCAGAATACAGCAAAACATAGGCGAATGCCAGCAGCAAACCACTGAACTGAGAACAGGAACCCATTGAAGGATTGAGAGAAAGGACTCAAAAAACTGGAAGGGGTTTGAGACTCCATATGAACAACACCAACTAACCAGAGCTTCCAGGGACTGACCCTGGGCTCCAACCTCATAGGTAGCAATGAATAGCCTAGTAAGAGCGCCAGTGGAAGGAAGCCCTTGTTCCTGTCAAGACTGAAACCCCAGTGAACGTGATTGTTGGGGGGGAGGGTGTTAATGTGGGGAGGATGGGAAGAGGAGCACCCATATAGAAGCGGGGAGGGAAGGGTTAGGAAGATGTTGGCCTGGAAACCGGGAAAGGGAATAAAAATTGTAATGTAAATAAGAAATACCCAATTTAATAAAGATGGAGAAAAAAAGAAAAATAATAATATAATTGATATTCGAAAAAGTAAATAAAACAGAATGTGTGGAGCTTCAAAAAATAAATAAATGATAAATGCAAAAATAGAATGAATGAAATAAAGTTAACTTTTTTTATAAAAGCCACAATTTTGAAGGAAAGTGGGGATGGAGATATGGAGGTTTTGAAGGGGGAATGGGAAGAGAGAGATAATATAATTAAGTTATAATCTCCAAACTGAAAATACTCCAAACATAATCTAAAAATTAATGAAAAGCTCTTAAAAATAATTGCAATTAACCAATATACATTTCAACAAATGGGAGAAACCCATAGCCATCAGAGAAATGCCAAATTAATTCTATTTTGAGATTTCATCTTATTCTAGTAAGAATGGCCTTTATCAAGAATATAAGCTTTATGCACTTTGTCCTCCTACAGGGGAGATGTAAATTCATGAAGCCATTATGATAATTGGTGTGGACACTCCTCACAAAGCTAAAATCAGATGTTCAAAATGTGTCAGACACAAACTCCTGGACATATACTCAAAGGACTTTATACTCTGCAGTAGAGATACAACTCTAGAGTAGAGATTCAGACATACTCATGCCCACTTATCTTCCCTTCATTAGATGGAGAGAGAGGGAATTAGCTCAGATGCCTATCAATTGATGACTGATAAAGAAAATGAGATACATATAAACAAGGGATAGATGCAAATATGAAATTTACAGTAATATATATATACATTCTAAGTCTGAAAAGAAAATGTCACATATATTTTTCTCAAAATAAAGATTATAGCTTTGAATTAATTTTGTGTTTAATTTGGAACAGAGAGAGAGGCCAAGAAGCTAAAAAACAGCCATTGGGTAGGGGAAAAGACTTGAACAAGGCAAGATCATAGAACTGACACAAAGTGAAAGTAGAATTAGAAAAATCCTTCAGTAATAAGACTTGAATAGTGAATATGTACAAGAAATAGGTGATAGGTAGAAGTGGAGTGGGTGTTAACTTAAATTGTAATGCAAGTAGAAGATAGATGGGAACCTACTTCTCTGTAAGCTAATTAAAACATTGTTTAAAAAATAAGTTTGAATGGAAGTATAAGGGTGGATAATGATAATGACACCAGTCATGAGTTGTCAAATAAAAATTACAGTTCCATGTGCGAGATATTTTCCTATAAATTATTTATCTAGAGAGAAGACCCCAAACAAGATAGCTTATTTCCATTGTTCTTGCGGGCCCATCAAAAACATCTGTTAGGGCCTTAGTGCTGAAGATACCAAACTCCTTGGTTATAGGGCAGAGAGAAATCAGGCTAGAATAGAACTGGGTGTTCTGTCCTTTGTAAGGGTCTGGAAAGTGTTATGTAGGCTGGTAGCTCAGAGAAATTTGTTTTCACCCCGTTGTGAACCTTGTAGGGTGTGACTGCTTCTAAAATTGTGGAATGACTATGATGGAAATAAACAGCTGCTTTGTAATGAGGTTTGAAGCCTACTCCAATGGACACATTTATGCCTAATCCTGTAAGTTTGGTCAAAAGAAGAAAGATAGTGAAGTTATGGGGTCCCAGAAAAAAATCACCATTGTTGCTAGTTTCAAGTAGAATCAAAGTAAATTTAAATATCCATGTTTATATGCATTTGCAGCAGTGAAATGACAAGAGAAGTCTCTCTATTCACTGAATTTAGTCAAATGGCTACTGAAGGTGCTTGAAATAACTGATGGTTGAAAGCTCGGCCCTATACAGTTCACCCCCACTACAACTTAGATGAAAGAATTCTTGATGAGGAAGCCTAAAAAATCATAAGAGCCATAGGATTGAGAGAAAAGCTATGAAGTGCTATTTGGCGAAGTCACACCTATTGAGATCATAAGTTTAGAATATCTGTGGTTATCTGCACCAGGATCATACAAGACAGGCCATGCAACATTATTCATGGAATGGAGAGAGTGTCATTGATCCCCAACATGCCTACTGATCTGTAAACTATTAATTAATGCTGAGAGAGAGAGTTATTAGCTTCATATGCAAACTGACTAGTTACACTACCAAACTCCAGTGCATAATGCTAACCCCTTATTTCTAGTCACTGGGATGGTCATAGTTAAACTCAGTCACAAGAAAAGTGGAAGAGGGAAAGGAAGAAAGAACATGTGAGAGATATTAATAGGAAGGTTGGATTCAGAATGTGTTGGGGAATAGATAAGGGTAGGTGTGGGTAAGTGTAATCATAATGGAACTAGAGAGAAGTTTCCACCTACAGAGTCAAGGCTCACAACTAAAGGCACCAGAGAAGAAAGCATGGATTATATCTCTATTAAATTGTCAAAGGCTTATTTGAAGAAATGAAAAAAAAATTCAAAACAGGGGAGTAAGAACTCGGGAATAAGAGGTAGAAAGATCAAGAGTTTATATAATGTTCTGCTTCATAGTGAGTACAAGGGCAGCCTAAGCTACATAAAATCAAGTCTTAAAATTTAATAAGTGCAATAATTTAAAACTAATCATCCTAAGAAATAACTAAATGGTGAATAATGACCAACAATACAAAGGAATAAATGTGAATTCCTTTTTTGTGGTTGAGTTGTTTTGCTCTACTTTGTTTTGTTTTGTTTTGTTTTGTTTTGAGATAGGGTCATTTGAAGTATCCTAGTGATAAGAAAAATATGTGATAAGTAGAAGTATAATATGGTGATGAGTATAACATGCAGAATTGTAAAGATTCTACAAAAATCCAAGGCACTCAGAAGTATGTGAGAAAAAGTTTTTGAAGTTATTACTTTAAAACAGCTGTCAGTTTTGAGACTTCTTGGTTTAGGTATTAAGCAAGTTTTCAGGAATAGGATCACATTGGTATGAATACAATTATTTCCCCTGTCATATGTATCACAAGGGAAGCTGCATTCATGGTGTCCATGTTAGATTGAAGACACTGTTGTTTACATGGCACTGAGTATTCTTAACCAAACTATTAGAGAAAGGGATCTACTACCTGCTTTCTTTCTGTGCTTGCAGGATACTACTCCCCATTGAAGAGTTAAGTGAGTCACACTGGATTCTAAGACAGGACCTTCCCATCAAAGAAGTTAATTAATTCCTGAGAGAGAAAGCAAAATAACAAGATTATTGAAATTCATGGGAACTTCTTTAAATACCCTTTCAATGAAGGATACAAATGTCTCTTTGTATGTAATATACCCTCAGCAAGATTCACCTTGAATGGAGTGGATCCTTTGTAAACGTATCTGCAAATTTGCCAGCCCCTGCCTTTCAGGTGAATGACCAGAATCGGAAATCAAAGATCATGTCTCCATAGTTCATTAAAAGAATGCATTCCAGATTCAAACATCATACTACTGTCTATAAAATATTTTTAGGTTTATGGAGGAAAGGAAAGATGTTTCTATGGAGACACTACGAAAGATGTGATGATTTGATATCTAGAAATGTGTTGCATATTTCATATTGAAAGTCTTTCTTTCCTGGGTAGCTTTATTCTGAACACTCACAGTGCTCACTTAAAGCTGGAACTGCTGAGTTAAATCTTTTATTAATGCTGATATGTGGTAAATACTGTAATGTTTTACATAGGAGTTTGATTTTTTATTTTCAGAGTTTGTAAATAAAGTCACAGAATATATCATCCTCACCCTAACACTTTAAGACATTTGGTAAGTAATTTGCATTTACTTATTGTACTTATTAATGATAAAAGACTTATAGATGATTATGTGGATTAGATGTACCTATTTCTGTTTCACACTGAGATACACCTTTTAACAACTAAGGCTATTCATAGTATTGAGCGCAATGTTTAGTTTGAGCACACAAAAAAAAACTAAATACAAATATTAAATGAGTAAATATATAAGCTATTTATTCAAAGCATAAACACAGATAATTCATTCTGGTGTTAACGTCCTATCGATCTCACAAATCTCTGTGGCTTCTAGCCATATGGTGATAGCTCATGCCTTTAATCCCAGCACTTGGGAGGCAGAGACATTCAGATCTCTGAGTTCACCGCCAGCCTGGTCTACAAAGTGAGTTTCAGGACAGCCAGAACTACACAGAGAAATTCTATATTAAAATTTTTTTCTCTGGCTTCTTTCAAAGTATTAAATGGAATTTTTCTTAAACTTATTGGAAAATTAAATGTTTTTGTATACTGCTGCCATGTTATCAGTTATGCTAATCTTGTAACTGTATTCATGTTTAAAAAATAATTTATAGTCTTGTAGTTGCTCCCAAACCTGCTTCCCTATCTTAACCAGTTCACATACTAAATTATACAATACCATTCTTGTTCTCATTTTATACACAGATGTTGAAGCAAGTGTGCAAATTTCCAGAAAATGAACCCAAGGTGAGTGACAAGAAAAAGTATGAGAATTCTCATTTGGTGACTACAATTCTTGAACTGATGTAATTGGAAATTGAAGCACATTTCCAGAGTGTTTGCCAGTGTTTTATAGCCTCTACTAAATAATAATACATGAGGAGGAGAAAAGATGGACTATGATCCCGTCTGCCCATGAATTTGGCTCAAAAGAAGTTATTTCATAAATGGTATTCAAGTAAATAAATCATTAAGTCATATCTAAAGCAGTTTGTGAACCAACACCTCTGTTACATGATAGTATGAGTTATACAGTTGGATGTTTTGAATTGCACAACACTTTAACATTTGGGAGATAAAAAAAACTGAAAGAAACAAAGTAATATAATACTGCCAATTTTTTTGCTTACCTGAGGTAGAAAAATTAATTGCTCTACTATCAGAATACATAGTAGAACTTATAACAATTTGGAGAGATATTATGACAACCACCTGTTTTGTGTATATGAAGAACTGAACCACTATTCATTTTTTAAAAGTTCTTAGGAACAGGCACAATTTACTGGTTTTATTTGATGTTTAGTTTACATAAATACATCATATTCCCTTTCTCTGAATGGACAGAAAAATAGCAACAACAAAGGTTACATAAAGAAAGAAAATCAGTCTCCTGTGTAAAGTATTTAGCAACAACCAGTGCAGGAGCACAGAATTGTCAAAAACTATTTAAGACTTATCACATGTTCTTATTAAGTATTATGGATTCTTGTACCTGTATTCCTTCACTATAGCCTCAGCAGTAATTCTACTAAACCCTTCATATATGTTGCTATTCCACTTTATAGCTTTTTGTTGTCTATATAATTATCTAAAACATGAAACTTTTACTTAGTTTAAATTATTGGCATTTTTATAAGTAATTTTATGCTACTATTAATATTCTAATATTGGGACTAATTATCTACCTTCTTCTTCTCAATGAATGCCAGGTTATTTAAAAAAGCCATGGCTCAGTGTATGGTGTTAGTGTATAAGGAATTTTACTACTTAAATCTGCTCTACCCTTCTACTCAGATCATGATTAAAATTTTCTGGTTGTCTATTTAATATGAATACAACACAGATTATGTTGATAATCTTTATTTCTAGCTTAACTAAAAAGACTACTCTATAGTCTTAAATAATCATAAGTATCCATAGTTCTTTCTGCAGTTTTAAAATCAAACGATATATTTCATTAATTAACTGAAGCTAAGTTATTAATTATTAGAATACAGAAATTATATAAACATGAAGTTCTATTAGTTTTTTTCTAGGAAATATGATTGACTGTCTCATAAACTAGATGGAAATTAGGAACAACGTAAGCGAGTTTGTTCTCCTGGGGCTCACACAGAATCCACACATGCAGAAAATCGTATTTGTTGTGTTTTTGGTTATCTATGTCTTCTCTGTGGTGGGAAATTTGCTTATTCTAATCACCATTACAAACAGCCAACTGTTGGGATCCCCGATGTACTACTTCCTCGCCTATCTCTCCTTTATTGATGCCTGCTACTCCTCTGTTAATACACCTAAACTGATTGCTGATTCACTCCATGAAAAGAAATCTATTAAATTCAATGGGTGCATGACTCAAGTTTTTGCAGAACATTTCTTTGGAGGAGCTGAGGTTATCTTGCTTACTGTGATGGCTTATGACCGCTATGTAGCCATCTGTAAACCCTTGCACTATGCAACCATCATGAACCGACAACTCTGTAACATCCTTGTGGGTGTGTCGTGGGTTGGAGGCTTTCTTCATGGAGGTATACAAATCCTTTTCATTATTGGATTACCTTTCTGTGGCCCCAATGTCATAGACCCTTTATGTATGATCTGAACCCCCCTGTTGCTCTGCCTGTGTTGATACCCACATTCTAGGACTCTTTTTGTTGCTGCCAACAGTGGCTTCATCTGTCTGTAAACTTCCTTCTACTGCTTGTCTCCTACCTGGTCATCCTTCACTCCCTAAGAACCCACAGTGCAGAAGGAAGGCGCAAAGCTCTCTCTACCTGTGTTTCTCACATTACAGTGGTGGTTTTATTTTTTGTGCCCTGCATATTTGTTTACATGAGACCTGCAGCTACATTACCCATTGATAAAGCAGTTGCTATGTTTTATACTATGATAACTCCCATGTTAAACCCATTAATCTATACCTTAAGAAATGCTCAGATGAAAAATGCCATTTGGAAATTGTTTAGTACAAAAGTTCATTCAGATGACAAATAAAGCAATAATCATATGTCTTCTGATAGACTGGAGAAAGAATGGAATGGACAGTTTGGATGATCTTAATATGAAAGTCTTACATATACAACAAAAAAAAAACAAATAATTACTACTCATGTGTTACACTAAGCGAAGCAGAAATTAGACCTCACATAGGAAAAATCTAACTTAGGTTGCTTTATTGTCAATACATATACATATTACACACACAAACACACATGCACACCCACAGAGAGAGAGAGAGACAGAGACAGAGACAGAGATAGAGACAGAGACAGAGACAGAGTCAGAGATAGAGAGTCAGAGATAGAGAGAGACAGAGAGATTCTGCTATCTCCCTCTGACTTACATTTATAATTATATTTGACCTCTTCTAGAAAAGCCCTGATCTCATGAGCTAAATTTAAAGTTTTCTCCTTTCATGTCCTTTATTACGTAACCATACAAATAATGTCTTTGGAAGGTAAGTCCTGACCATTGACCCTTTGAAATTTCATACTCTCATATTTTTCCATTCATAGATATTTTTCCACTTACAACATGTTTTTTCTACTGTAGAAGTAAACTGAAGGGAGTAATGATTAAAGAACAGTTAAGGGCATTGATCTACTCATTCATAAACTTGTTAACAGTTTTGAATAAAATTATGTCCTAGTCTCTCCTATGTGTAGGATTTACATGATAGATCATGCTATGATCCCAATTTCCATATTCATAAAGCCATTCTGCCTTATTTTTATTTTCAAATCTTTTGGATATATTGACTGTTTTTACTATTGTTGTTTCCTTTGTTGTTACTACTATGATGTTAAGACATCATTGTACATACATACTTTGCTACTTTTGTAGAAACTCAAAGACCACTCAGTAGTGTCATCTCTCTTTCCACATTTGTGTAGTTCCAAACATCAAACGCCAATTATCAGGCTAGCCAGATATTGCACCCTGAGACGACTTGCTCACCTATAATTATGTTGTAATTTTCTTTCTTTTTTTATTTTTATTCATCATTCCATTTATATCTCAAATAGTATCCCACTTTCTGATTACCCTTCCACAAGCCCCCCCATCCCACATCCACCCCCCTCCTCCCCTTTGCCTGTATGAGAGTGCTCCCCCACCTACCTACATTCTCCTGCCCCACCTCTCCAGCATCCCCCTATGCTGGAGCATTATACCTCCCCGGGGCTAAAGTCTTCCCCTCCCATTGCTGTTAGGCAAGGCCATCCTCTGCTAATTACGTATCTGTAGTCGTAGATCCTTCTAGGTACACTCCTTGTTTGGTGGGCTAGACTCTGGAAGAACTGGGTGGTCAGACAAGCCTACGTTATTCTTCCAAGGGGATTACAGTCCCCCTCTGCTCCTCCAGTTCTTCCTCCAGCTGCCCTATCTGAATCTCTGGGCTAGGTCTGAAAGTTGACACCCACCGTCCAAATTCACATTGGTCAACTGATGGCCAGTCTTCATCAGGAACCACCACACAAGGTTCCTGTCAGCGAACATCTCTTGACCACAACAAAAGTGTTGGGTTTGGTGTCTGCAGACATGATAGATCCCCAGGTGGGGCTGTCCCTGGTTGACCCTTCCTTCAGTCTTTGTTCCAGTTTTTGTCCCTGTTCTTTGGACAGGAATATTTCTGGGTTAAAACCCTGAGGTGGGTGGGTGTCACCATCCCTCAACTGAGGGCCATGCCTATCTGCTGGTGGAGGTCTCTAAAGGATCTATCTATGCCTTTTCTGTGCATTTCAGGTAAAGTCATCCCAATTGAGTCCTGGGAGCCCACTTTTTCCTGGTGTCTGGGACCCTGTGGTAGCTATACCCAGTTCCTCAACACACTGCTACATATTTTTGTTCAATTTCCTGACCCTCTGTACCTTTTTCACATTTCCAGATCCTGATGCTGCCACAATTATTTATTCCCCCTCTTTTCTCAGTCCCAGTGGCCCTTTCTCTCCACCTCTCACAAGCATCCTGTTCCCCCCTCAATACTGGACTGAAGCATCCACATACTGGTCTTCCTTCCTTCTATGCTCCATATGTTATATGGGCTGTATATGGGCCTTGTTGGCTTTTGAGCTTATATCCACTTATTACTGAGTGCATTCCATGTGTATTCTTTTGCTTCTGGATTACCTCACTCAAGATGATAGTGTCTAGTTCTATCCATTGACCTGGGAATTTTATGAAGTCACTGTTTTTTATGACTATGTAGTACTCCTTTGAATATATGTATCACATTTTCCTGTATCTATTCTGTTGAGGAACACCTGGGTTGTTTCCAACTTTTGGCTGTTATAAATCAGGATACTAAGAACACAGTGAATCATGTGTCCTTATTATATGTTAGAGCATCTTTGAGTATGTGCCCCGGAATGTTATAGCTGTGTCTTCAGGTAGTACCATGTCCAATTTTCTCAGGAACTGCCAGAATTATTTCCAAAGTAGTTGTACCAGAATGCAATCTCTAACAATGGAGGAGTGTTGCTCTTTCTCCACATCCTTGCAAGCATCTGCTGTCACCTGAGTTTTGATCTCAGCCATTTTGACTGGCATAAGGTAGAATCTCAAGGTTTGTATTTTGCTGCTGACTAAGGATATTGATAATTTCTTTAAGTGTTTCTCAGCCATTCGAGAAGCCTCAGTTGAGAATTCTCTATTTAGCACTGTACTCCATTTTTGAAATAGGATCATTTGGTTCTCTGGAGTTGAACTTCTTGAGTTATTTGTATATTCTGGATATTAGCACTCTATCAGATGTAGGATGGGAAAATAACTTTTCCCCAACTTTGGGTTGCTTATGTGTCTTATTGACAGTGTCCTTTGCTTTGAAGAAGCTTTCCAATATCAAGAGGCTGCATTTGTTGATTGTTGCTCTTAAAGCATAATTCATTCATTTTCTGTTGAGGAAGTTTAACCCTGTGCCCAAGTATTCAAGGCTCTTCCCCACTTACTCATCTGTTAGATTCTGCATATCTAGTTTTATGTAGATGTCCTTGATCAACCTGAACTCAAGCTTTGTCAAAGAGATAAGTATGGATCAATTTGTAATCTTCTACAAACAGTTAGCCAGTTGAACCAGCACTGTTGTTGAAAGTGCTGTCTTTTTTTCAACTGGATGGTGTTAAATTTTTGCAAAAGATCAGGTGATCAAAGGCATGTAGGTTCATATCTGGGTCTTCAATTCCATACCATTTTTATCACTATTACACTCTAATATGGCTTGAGGTCAGGGATGTTGTTTTCCACAAGAAGTTCCTTTATTGTTAAGAATACTTTCATTATCCTAGGTTTATTGTTATTCCAAATGAATTTGCAAATTGCTCTTTCTAACCCTATGAAGAATTGAGTTGGAATTTGATGGGGATTGAATTGAATTGGTAGATTGCTTTTGGTAAGATGCCCATTTTTACTATATTAATCCGGACAATCCATGAGCACGAGAGATCTTTCTACCTTCTGACGTCTCCTTCGATATTTTTCTTCAGGGGTTTGGAGTTGCTGTTATAGACATCTTTCACTTACTTGGTTAGAGTCACACCAAGATACTTTGTATGATTTGTGAATATTGGAAAGGGTGTCATTTCCCTAACTTCTTTCTCAACCCTTTTATCCTTTGTGCACAGGAAGGCTACTGATTTGTTTCAGTTAATTTTGTGATCAGCCACTCCATTGAAGTTGTTTATCAGCTGTAGGAGTTCTCTGGTAGAAATTTTGGGGTTGCTTATCATATCATCCACAAATAGTGATATTTTGACTTTTTCCATTCCCATTTGTATCCCTTTGACCTACTTTTGTTTTCTGATTGCTCTGACTAGGACTTCAAGTACTTTATTTAATAGGCAGGAAGAGAACTGGTGCCATGACTAATCTCTCATTTTAGTGGGTTTCTCTCCACTTACTTTGATGTTGGCTACCAGTTTGCGCTATATTCCTTTTACTATGTTTAGGTATGGACCTTGAATTCCTGACCTTTCTAAGAGTTAACCATGAAGAGGTATTGAATTTTGTCTATGTTTTCTCAGCATCTAATGAGATCATGCCCCCCGTTGAGTTTGTTTAAATAGTGAATTACATTGATGACTTTCTGTATATTGAACAATCTGTGCATTCCTGGGATGAAGATTACTTGATCATGGAGGATGATCATTTTCATGTGTTCTTGGATCCAGTTTTCAAGAATTTTATTGCATTTTTTGCATCAATATTCATAAGGGAATTTGGTCTGTAGTTCTCTTCCTGAGTCTTTGATTTTAGCTATTCTGACTGCTGTGAGGTAGGACCTCAGGGTTGTTTTGATTTGCATTTCCCTGATAACTAAGGATATTGAACATTTCTTTAGGTACATTTTCAGTCATTCCATATTCCCCAGCTGATAATTTTTTAGCTCTGTGCCCTATTTTTAATAGGTTTATTTGATTCTCTAGAGTCCAGCTTCTTGAGATATTTTTATATATTGGATATTAGCTCTCTATTGGATGTAGGATTGGTTAAGATCTTTTCCCAATTTATTGATTGCATTTTGTCCTATTGACATCGTCCTTTGCCTTACCAAAGCTTTGCAATTTTATGAGCTTCCTTTTGTTAATTCTTGATCTTATAGCATAAGCCATTGGTGTTCTGTTCAGGAAATTTTCCCCAGTGTCCATGTGTTCCAGGTTTTTATGCACTTTTTCTTCTAATAGGTCAAGTTTGTCCAGCTTTATGTGGATATCCTTGATCTACTTGGAAATGAACAATGTACAGGGCAATAAGAATGGATTAATTTGCATTCTTCTACATTTTGTCCTCCAGTTGAACCAGCACCATTTGTTGAAAATGCTACCTTTTCCCACTGGATGGTTTTAGCTTCCTTGTCAAAGATCAAGTGATCATAGGTGTGTAGGTTCTTTTCTAGGTCTTCAGTTGTACCTCATTGATCAAACCCCTGTCTCTGAGACAGTACCATACAGTATTTATCACTATTGCTCTATAATACAGCTTAATGTCCGGTATGGTGACTCCCCAAGGAATTCTTTTATTGTTGAGGATAGTTTTCATTATCCTGAGTTTTTTGTTGTTGTTGTTATTACAATGAATTTGCAAATTTTTCTTACTAATTTTATGAAGAATTTAGTTCGGAGTTTGATGGGGATTACACTGTATATATAGATTGCTTTTGGCAAGAGATTTCCTCTTAGTACTTCTTTCTCTCATTGTGTCCCATAAGTTTGGATGTGTTGTGCCTTCATTTTTATTGAACTCCAAAAATTCTTTAATTTCTTTCTTTCATCCTTGACCAACTTATTATTTAGTAGATAATTGTTCAGATTTCATGTGTATATGGGCTTTTTGCTGTTTTTGTTGTTATTGATGACCAGCATTAGTTTGTTGTGGTGTAATAGAAAACATGGTATTAATTCAATGTTCCTGAATATGTTGAGGCTTGTTTTGTGTCTGAGTATATGATCAAATTTACAGAAACTACCATGAGATGCTGAGAAAAGGTATATTTTTTTGTTTAAGATTGAAATGTTCTGTAGCTATTAGTTAAATCCATTTGGTTCACAACTTCTTTTAGTTGCACTGTGTCTCAGTTTAGTTTTGGTTTCCATAATCTCTGTCCATTGGAGAGAATGGTGTGTTGGAATCTCCTATTATTATTGTGGGAGTTTAAGTGTGTACTTTGAGCTTTAGTAACATTGCTTCTACAAATGTGTGTGTCCTTGCATTTGGGTATAGATGTTCAAATTTCAGAGTTCATCTTGGTGGGTTTTTTCTTTGATAAGTATGTAGTGTCCTTCTTCATCTTTTTTGATAGATTTTGTTAGAATGTCTACTTTGTTGGATATTAGAATGACTACTCCAACTTGTGAACTAGAACCATTTGCTTGGAAAATATTTTCCCATCCTTTTACTTTGAGGTAATATCTGTCTTTAATCCTGAGGTGTGTTTCCTGTATGGATAAACTGCTGGATCTTGTTTATGTATGCAGTCTGCTAGTCTATTTTTTTATTTATAAAAATATTTATTTATTTCATGTGTGAGTGCATCATTACTGTCTTCAGACAAACCAGAAGAGGGAATGAGATTTCATTGCAGATGATTTTGAACAACTATGTAGTTGCTGGGAATTGAACTCAGGATCTATGTTTTGTTTGTTTTGTTTTGTTTTGTTTTTAATTAGAGAATTGAGTCTATTGATGTTCAGAGCTCTTAGAAACCAAAGATTTTTGCTTCCTGATATTTTTGTGTTTAGAGGTAGAATTATGTTTGTATATTTCTTTTCTTTTGATGTTCTTGTAAAAAGATTAATTTCTTGTCTTTTCTTTGTATGTATAGTTTCCCTCCTAGTATTGGACTTTTCCTTCTATTGCCCTCTGTAGGGAAGAGTTTGTGGAAAGATAGTGTTTAAAGTTGTTTATTTTTTTTCTTGGAATACTTTGGTTTCTCCATCTATGTTAATTGCGAGTTTTGCAGGGTATAGTAGCCTGGGTTGGAAGTCTTGTTCTCTTAGGTTCTGTATGACATGGTCCAGGATTTTCTGTCTTTTAGCATCTCTGTTGAGAAGTCTGGTGTAATTCTGATAGGTCTTCCTTTATATGTAACGACCTTTTTCCCTTACTGCTCTCAATATTCTTTGTTTTTTCTTGCATTTAATGTTTTAATTATTATGTGACGAAGGGAATTTCGTTCTGGACACATCTTTTTTTTTTTTTATTTCTGTACATTTCTTTTGTGTTTATGAGCATTTCTTCCTTTAGGTTAGGAAAGTGTTCTTCTATAATTTTGTTGAAGATGTTTGGTGGCCTTTTTTTTTATTTTAGTACATTTTTTTTATAACATATTTTTCATCTTTATTAACTTGGGTATTTCTTATTTACATTTCAATCATTATTACCTTTTCTAGTTTCCAGGCCAACATCCCCCTAGCCCCTCCCCCTCCCTTTCCCTATGGGTGTTCTCCTCCCCATCCTCCCCCCATTACGGCCTTACCCCCAACAGTCACGTTCACTGGGGGTTCAGTCTTGGCAGGAACAAAGACTTCCCCTTCCACTAGTGCTCTTACTAGGCTATTCATTGCTACCTATGAGGTTGGAGCCCAGGGTCAGTCCATGTATAGTCTTTGGGTAGTGGCTTAGTCCCTGGAAGTTCTGGTTGGTTCGCATTGTTGTTCATATGGGGTTTCAAGACCCTTCAAGTTCTTTCAGTCCTTTCTAAGATTCCTTCAACGGCAGTCCCATTTTCAGTCCAGTGGTTTAATGATGGCATTCGCCTATATATTTGCTGTATTCTGGCTGTGTCTCTCAGGAGAGATCTACATCCGGTTCCTGTCAGCCTGCACTTCTTTGCTTCATCCATCTTATCTAGTTTGGTGGCTGTATATGTATGGGCCACATGTGGATCAGGCTCTGAATGGGTATTCCTTCTGCCTCTGTTCTAAACTTTGCCTCCCTATTCCCTCCCAAGTGTATTCTTGTTCCCCTTTTAAAGAAGGAGTGAAGCATTCACATTTTGGTCATCCTTCTTGTGTTTCATGTGTTCTGTGCATCTAGGGTAATTCAAGCATTTGGGCTAATATCCACTTATCAATGCGTGAATAGCATGTATGTTTTTCTATGATTGGGTTACCTCACTCAGGATGATATTTTCCAGTTCCATCCATTTGCCTACAAATTTCATAAAGACATTGTTTTTGATAGCTGAGTAATATTCCATTGTGTAGATGTACCAAATTTTCTGTATTCATTCCTCTGTTAAAGGGCATCTGGGGTCTTTCCAGCTTCTGGCTACTATAAATAAGGCTGCTATGAACATAGTAGAGCACGTGTCTTTGTCATATGTTGGGTCATCGTTTGCGTATATGCCCAAGAGAGATATAGCTGGGTCCTCAGGTAGTTCAATGCCCAATTTTCTGAGGAAACTCCAGACTGATTTCCAGAATGGTTGTACCAGTCTGCAATCCCACCAACAATGGATTGCACCTCTTTCTCCACATCCTCACCAGCATTTGCTGTCACCCAAGTTTTTGAACTTAGCCATTCTCATTGGTGTGAGGTGAAATCTCAGGGTTGTTTTGATTTGCATTTCCCTTATGACTAAAATGTTGAACATTTCTTTAGGTGTTTCTTAGCCATTTGGCATTCCTCTGCTTTACAGAAGCTTTGTAGTTTTATGAGATCCCATTTTCGATTCTTGATCTTAGAGCATAAACCATTGGTGTTTTGTTCAGGAAATTTTCTCCAGTGCCCATGTGTTCGAGATGCTTCTTCACTATTTCTTCTATTAGTTTGAATGTATCTGGTTTGATGTGGAGGTCCTTGATCCACTTGGACTTATTGCTGGCCTTTTATATTTGGAATCTTCACTCTGTTCTATACCTTTTATTCGGAGGTTCAGTCTTTTCATTGTGTTCTTGATTCCTTGAATGTTTTGAGATAGAAGCTTTTTTCTTTTGTATTTTCCTTGAGTGTTGCGTCAATGTCCTCTATTCTGTCTTCTGCCAATGAGATTCTCTCTTCTATCTCTTATATTCTGTTGGTGATGGTTCTTGCATCTATGACTCTTGTTTGCTTTCCTAGGTTTTCCATTTCCATGACTCTCCCTTAGAGTTTTGTTCAATAATTCTATTTCCATTTTTAGATCCTGGATGGATTTGTTCAATTCTTTCACCTGTTTGATTGTATTCTACATTTCTTTAAGGGATTTATTTATGTCATTCTTAAAGTCCTCTACATTTTCATGAAATGAGAGTTTAGATCTGAGTCTTGCCTTATAGGTGCGTTGGGGTATCCAGGTGTGTCTGTGGTTGGAGAATTGAGTTCTGTTGTTGTAAAGTCAAATTGGTTTTTGTTGCTTGTGTTATTGTTCTTGTCCATCACCATTTGGTTATCTCTGGTGCTATCTTGCCTCCC
Organism: Rattus rattus; assembly: GCF_011064425.1. Classification (NCBI taxonomy): domain Eukaryota; kingdom Metazoa; phylum Chordata; class Mammalia; order Rodentia; family Muridae; genus Rattus; species Rattus rattus. Next base: position 70,450,504 of record NC_046158.1, read on the forward strand.
TCTGTCTAACTGGATCCTGTCCTTCCCATGAACCTGTGATCCTATGATCCGGTGATCCAGGATATGCTAGAATACCTTGGGATTCAAACGGCAACTGGGGTATGGCCTGTGTGAGATTGGGTCAAGCGCTGGATGGAAACCAGAAGGCCTACTGGTCTTTGGCTGCGCAAGAAATCTGCTTCCCCAGGTCTCAGGGTTCTTAGTATGCTGGTTTTTGGGGCAGAGTTTATGGTCTTACCTGTGCAGCTGGATGTGTCAGAATATTGGGGAGTCAAGCTGCAATGGGTGTGGGCTATGTGGGATTGGGTTCAAATCTGTGGCTCTAGTCCCAGCACAGATAGGAACCAGAAGTTCTGTGTTTTAAATTTTTAAAAAGTAAAATATAAGTGCATCATTTTCTCCCTTTATTTTTTTCCTTTCCCCAACTTTTCCCATGCAACCTGATCAGATACATTATATTGTTGTCATTGGTTTATACATTTATTTTCTGTGTAAAATTGCTTATATATTTCTCACTTACTGTATACATGATTAGTCATGTTGGTTGCCTCACATTTCAACAGAACCATGCATCAATGCCTGGAGCGTAGCACTAAATGATGCATATCAACCCACTGTGTGTGCATCAATACAGTCGATCTGACATATTTTGTAGCTATTTCATCATTATCATACATGTTTCCAGTTAAACTAAATATGCCGCCCTTTGAAAATTGGAAACCTGCTTACAGGTCACACTTTAAAGTACACATTAGTCCACTTCTAGGTCTAGAAGCTAATCACAGTGGTAGGAATAGTCCATAAGGAGAATTAGCATTGTCTTACAGTAGCATGCCCTGACAGAAGTCCATAATACTTTCCTCCGCAAATGTAGGTAAATCCTTCTGAGCTGAGGCCACCAGTGAGAATAGAAGGTGTTCAGCAGAACATGTAAACACTTACATTAATGCCTACAAATACTCATCTTTTCCTGTTGTATTATCCTCAACTCATTGAGCAATGTAAGCCAGAACTTGGGATTTGTCTTTTTCTAATTTTCTCTGTAAAACAAGTTATTTGTCTCAATTTTTATCATCGTGTTCCTTCCCTTTATAAAAGAAATGTTTATGTGTTGGATTATATATATTGAGAAATTTTAGAGTTAGAATAAGCACAGTTTTTCTTTGTATCCCAAGAAGACCATAACCTATGGGTATTGGCAATATATTATTATTGTTTAAATTAAAAACATCTTCCATAGTTCCATGTGCCAGGTGGCTATAATCAGTAACTACAGATCCGAAGGTTATAATGCTTCTTGTGGACTCTACGGGCATGTAAACTTATCATGTGTAGACATACAAAACAATAAGATTTATACATATAAACACTAAAATTAAAAATAGATGAAAACTTAAAGATGTTTAATCTGTATACCAAAATAGTACAACTTGTAATTGTGACCCATCATTTTTCCACAAAATCTAAGGAGACAAATTAAAAATGAATTACTTCACATTATCTAGTTTTTGTTTCTTAATTGAAAATAAGGGAACATATTAGAAAATGACTTTCCCCAGACTCCTGTGTTTTACATCATTAGTGATAAATACTCCTCCTGGGAAAGCAAAAGAAACAACATTTATCAACTTCTTGTGTGACGATGGATTTCAGAATACTCATAATGCATCTGTAAAAACTTAATATAATTTGTAATGTTCATTCAATTGCATGTCTAATGGAAAATATCTGAATTATTATTGAACTATGAATGTATTTTTAAACTTCTACATTTATAAATGTGTTAAATAAGGTTTATATGAATTTTCTGTATTATCTTGCTTTACTCAAACACCTTTCTATCTTTTTATGAATAATTAAAATTGTACATGGCTATAATTTAAAACTTAAAATTATTATAGATAAAAAGATGATAAATAGGCATATACATGAAGAATAAGTGCATAGAAGATAATAGTAGTTGAAAATGTATTAAATATTTTTAAATTTTAAAATATATTGCTATATTATCTGTAGTCATAATACTGTGCAATAGATTGGGAGTCAATCCTTTTATCTTACTTTGTCCTCTGACATACCCACCACTCCCTGACGTTTAGAAACACTGTATCTACTAATTCTTTGATTTCTACTGTCTTACATTTCTAGTATGACTGAGATCATGTGGTATCTGCCTTATCCGCAGCTTATTCCAATCAACATAACACTCCCTTAATATTTGATCTCATTGTAATGCTTTAAAACCCTTCTGTTATAGATGTATATCACTTCATTGTCGACTGTTTTCTACATAAAAAATAGCTTTGGATGGTAACTTCACTTGGTTACAAACCTTGCTTATTGTTAATTAAACAAAATAATTATAGTGTCTTTGGTATAATTTTTTTCATGTGTAGATGCACTCAGTATGTAATTTCTAATTTTTTAAATCTCCAAATGTTTCTTTACAATGTCTATGTTAACCTACATCCCTTAATATGTTACAAGAGTTAAACTTTTACTATATCCTTAACAACTTTTGTAATTTTTAGTATTTTTATACTAACATTTGTAATTGGGATGAAATATTACCCTTTGGAATTTTCATTTGCACTTCTCTAATGACTGGTGATGCTGAAAACAGTATGTTGTATAGGTTTCCTCTGAGATATATGATTCTACAAAGTCGCTCCTTCTGACATACAGTAAATAACTCACAAGAACTTCTGGAAGTTCCTGAAACTGACCAAATTTAGAAGGCCTCCTTCCTTCCAAGAGTAAACAATATAGATTGCTGAGAATCACTCTCAATAAGGCAAACTACAAAGACTGGCTAGAAGAAGCAAAACACACCCCGACCAAGAAGAAGTAGAGAACACTGAGTCACCCAGAAAGGAAATTTTTAACCTGTTGATCTGCTTGGAGGTGCAGTAGGCACCAGGTTTTCAGCTTCTGAAACCTTTCACCATACTGGAATAGGTGATGGACCTGTCTTTGAGTCATTTTTGTTCTTGTAACTAACTCCTCACCCACATTCTTGTACACACTCCCTGCCAAGACTCATTGGTTGGCCACATTGGACTTTGGTGGTACCTGTAACTTTTGACTGCTGTGGGTTCCCTATCTAGATGAGTATGTTGTGTTTCTCCAAGAAAAAGTTTCTCACACATTTATCTATTAGGAACTTGCATGCATACTTTATTTTGCTTTATTTTATTTTTGAGATTAAAATTTTCTTTTCCTTTCTTCCTCTAAACTCACCCTGCTTTCCTTCAAAGTCATGGCAGTTTGTTTTTCAGCAATTATCATTGTATACACACATGTATTTGTGCATATTATAAATATAACTCAGTGAATCAACGTGATGCTACTCGTATGTCTTATTTCAGGATTGCCATTTTCCATTTGGCATTGAACAATAAATTGATATATTTTTCACTGGGAAGACCTATTCCAAGCTTTACTTGGCTACCAATAGTACATTGTTTATGGTTGGTATGTATTCTTTTACTAAATGTCCTTTTGACAGATGGGAGAATTTACCTACATCAGTCCATTTATATAGGTTTTTATAAGTGTACATTATTTGTTTCAATTAGCTAGGCATAAAACCTTCATCTGATGCATATTCTGCTGGAGATCTGATAACAAATATGATTTAAATGTCCTCTTTTACCCTTGTTCCACATTGAATAGAAACTATCCCCTACTTCTCACTCTTTCTTTCTTTTCCTTTGTTTCTTTGTTTCTTTGTTTCTTCCTTTCTTCCTTTCTTTCTTTCTTTCTTTCTTTCTTTCTTTCTTTCTTTCTTCCTTTCTTTCTTCCTTTCTTCCATGGTCAACTTGACACAAAATAGAGCTCTTTGAGAAAAGGAATTTCTACTCAGCAAATGTCCCATCAAACTCGTTATACAACATTGTCTTGATTACTGACTGATGTGTGTGTGCCAGCCCGTTGTGAGAGATTCCGCCTTTGCTCATCTGGTCCTGGGATGCATAAGAACGTAAACTCAGCAGGCTAGAAGTAGCATTCCGGTGCCAGTACTGACTCAATTTCAAACTCATTTCATGCCATAGCTTCCTGCCCTACCTGGGTTCCTGCTGTGACTTCCCTCCATGATGGACTTTTCCATGGAAATATAAGATGAAATAAACTCTTTCCTACTCAAAATATTTTGGTTATGACAGATACCTAGAATAGTCATATCCATAGAGGCAAAAAGTAGAATTAATAACTGTTTAAGTCTGAATGGAGAAGTAGTAAATTATTTGTTTTCATTTAAGTCTTTGAAAAGAAAATAATTCTTGTATGGGTGAGGTTAATATTCACAAACAGCATGATGCAACATAATAATGAATTGTGTGCTTTAAGTGGGTAAAATGATAACTTTTATGTCATATGGATTTTATAATAATGAATACATTATAAATGACATGAATGATGAACTTCTCTGCAGAACTATCTTTTATTAACTAAGGAGTCTCAAAATTTAATAAAAATAATAAAAAATCTTGAACATTTGATGAATTTGGTTAAACTGTCAAGCAAATAGTACATATATATTAACTTTCAAATAATTTTTATTTCAAGTGATATACATTTTAATTTATATTTTCAGGAGTTTGTGAAAATATTAGCATCTTATTCAGTTTCCAAAATTATCATATCATATTTAGTATATTGCCTTTTCAAAAATTACTAATTATGACTCATTTGTTGAGACTTGCTGTGTAATTTATCATTTTATTTTTGCCTATTTACAAAGGAGGGATAGAAATTTATAATTTCACTACTCATGAGTATGCTTCTAAAAAAATAAGCAAATTAAAAAGATCTTGTCAAAAAGTCTAAAGATGGCAGGTGATGGTAAAGATTCTGAGCAAATGATGTGATTGAATAACTTGTCAATTACATTTGTTATAACTAACAGCAGTAGGTGACAAAGACTTATTTTGTTATTTCTCTGGGAAAGACTCTTGGTTTTGCTTCCCTTGTCTAAGAATCTTCACTTCATCCCCCAAAATCTTTACAACACATGGAAAATACTTTTTTATACAAAAAGCATGGCAGGGAAACACAGAGGGTTGGGAAGATTTTCATTTCCCAGAGACTTGTCATCAGTTTTAGAAAGTAAATTTTATCCTGTCCTCCCTCCCCCAGGTCAGTGTCTTCCTCCCTCTTTCTGGTCAGTCTAATATGAGTCAGGCTAACTAATATCATAAAGCCATTATTGATTTCTACCAGACCCTCAAATGATATTGGTCTGCAATGTGAGCCTTTTAATTATTGTTGTTATTAGTCCAACATGTCCTAACCATGGGTCCCCAACCAAGGTCCTAAACTTTCCCAGAATTTATTGATACGTGCATCTTCCATTGAACTACCCCATATCATTGCTGTTTTTATAATGGTTTCTAACTAATAAAATGCTATCTTATTAAAGAAAGAAAGAAAGAAAGAAAGAAAGAAAGAAAGAAAGAGAGAGAGAGAGAAGGAAAGAAAAAGAAAGAAAGAAACGTGAAACCATATAGCCAGTAAAATCTTCATGATAAGTATCCCAGATCTTCTTCTAAAACTGAGAAACAGAATTGCCCTCTCATCTGGAAACTTCAATAAATTATTATTATATCCAAGGAGATTAAAATAAGTATGTTGAAAAGATGTTAACACCTTTATGACTGGAGATATTTTCATGTTCAATCATTTTTATAACATGTCCTGAGTCACTTTACTGGAGAATTGAAGAATAATTAAAACTATGGATAAAAGATGACTTTTAGGGTTTTGCTAGTATGTTTCCTCAATTAATATCTAATTTTAAGTAGATAGCATCATTTTACCATAATATAAGAAGATAAGTTGAAAATTTTTTCAATATATTTGCCTTAGTTTTCTTTTTGAAAATTTGTTTGCATCGCAAACGGAGAAGAGACTGAGGGAAAGAAGGTCCAACTACAGACCCAAATTTGGATCTAGCTCAAAGGGAGGCTCTAAGACTTGACACCATTACAGATGCTATGGTATGCTTACAGACAGGAGCCTAGCATGGCTGCCCTCCAGGAGGCTTAACAAGCAGCTGAATGAGTCTGATTCAGATACTTACACCCAACTAATGGACAGAAGCCGAGACCCCTGTGGTTGAATTAGAGAAAAGCTAGAAGAAAATGAGGAGGGCAACCCCATAAGAATACCAGCAGTCTCAGCTAACCTAGACCCCTGAGATCTCTCAGACACTGAGCCACCAACCAGATAGCATACACTAGCTGACATGAGGCCTCCGACACATACACAGCAGAGGATGCGCTTCATTTAGAGAAGCCTCATTTAGAGAAGATGCAACTAACCCTTGAGAGGCTTGAGGGCCCAGGAAGTAGGGAGGTCTAGTGGAGGGTGGGAGGGTGGGAATATCGTCTTGGAGACAGGGGAGAAGGAATGGGATGAGGAAATGTCGGAGGGCAGACTGGGAGGTGGATAATGACTGGACTGTAAAAATTGATCAAAGATAATTTTAAAAAAGAACAAAAATGGAAAGAAAAATATAATTTTCTCAATGGCAGCTAAGTATAAAATACCATGCATAATCAATTTGTGTTCGTATGGCTTTGATTAATCTTATGGATTGTCTTCTTGTCAGCATGTATATCATTATGTATATGTTATTATTTTCAAAGGTCTCCTGTTCAGCCAAGATTGGCAGGAAGCTTGTCTCTTCATGCCATACCATCACGAGTGCTAGAATTATAAGTACGTACCACTGCATATAGCTTATGCATCAATATGCCTTTAGTTCATATGAATAAATGCTTCAATAATTATATAAACTATTTATATGTGAAGATATGTATACCCTTCTAGAACTAGCAACAATGATGGAAATAGAAATACACAGTGATATTTGTTTTACTTAATTCAACCCTGAAGTGGTTTTTTTTTTTTTTTTTTTTTTTTCAAAAAGACTCCACAAAGAGTCCTGTTGGAATATATCCAACAAAGCAAATGAGCCTTCAGTTAATGTCCACGGGGTAACTGTGTATGAAGTATTTAAAGCATACTCAGTTTCAGAACCATCTTCATAGCTGAGTCATTTAACCATATTTCTAGGAATTTCTTCCATCTTAAAAAATGTCATACTGCTTCCTATACACACATAAAGATCTTTGTTGCCCCAGTGACATACCAATGTGACCAGCAATGTCCTAAGGTAAGTCTTCCTAGGTATACTTTAAGGCAGACTACTTTATGACTTGCAAGTTCTTTCTGACCTTTGTTGCTGTTAAAGGCTGTACAGATTGTCGTTCCTGTGAGTTACTATGCAGAGGGTAAGTGATTCTCTGCTCTCTGTGTCACAGGACAGAAATTGTAGCCTCATTTACACATCACAGATATGATATTTGTTCTCACATCACAAGAAAATTTGACCTTGACTTTCTCACAGATTTGTAACAAATCTTGTTTAAAACACAGCATTGTTATATTAAGCACTCTTAGCCAGAATCTGAACAAATAACTGAATAGAATTAATTTCATAGTTCATAGATATATTCCCAAAAATTCTCTTTAAAATCAGTTTATATGTATATATTTATTTTTAAAAATACATTTATTATTTGATAAATTTAGTGTTGACTATGCTACCAGTGTATAAAATACTCCATAAAATGCATATTATAATGTCACCAAAATTTCAGTAATGGAATGAAATAGCAATGTCTCTTTAAGCCTGAAAAATAAATAAGTTCTCACTTATTTCAGATATTTTCTCTTTTTTCTTCAATGTTCACATCTGTGTTTCTGATAAAAAATACCTTAAATACTAGCAGGTATTAAGTTTTCATCCTCATTACATGTGTTCAAAATATATAGCATGTGTCTTCTTGTGCAGTATGTGATTCAAACTCAATGAAAACATGGAAACATGGAAAACATTTTTAAATGTTGTCAACATATCAAACATAAACAGATCGTTCATAATACTAACAAGGCACATTCTTTTTTCAGAAAATTACCTACTCAAATTTCATTACTAAAAGTAATGATTACTTCACAAAATCATTGGTTCTTTTATCATTTGAATGCTCAGTCTATTTAGTAAGCATTAAACTGATATTTTCAGAATAAATTAAACCAAAAGAATGCTAAGTGATAAGTTACTGGGACAATCTTCTTAAACTTCCAAATTTAGCATTCATTCCATACTTTTGTTTCTCTTTTTCAGATTCTTTCTGTCATGTGAGTTCCTCTCGTGGACTGACACAATGCAGCAGAATAGCACTGTCACTGAGTTTATACTACTAGGATTGACACAGGATCCCCTGAAACAGAAAATGGTGTTCATAATCTTCTTAATTTTCTATATGGGGACTGTAGTAGGGAATACACTTATTATTGTGACAATCAAGTTCAGCCGGACACTTGGGAGTCCCATGTACTTCTTCTTGTTTTATTTGTCCTTTGCTGATTCCTGCTTTTCAACATCCACAGCCCCAAGACTCATTGTCGATGCCCTCTCTAAAAAGAACATCATTTCCTACAATGAATGCATGACACAAGTCTTTGCCCTCCATTTATTTGGGTGCATGGAGATCTTTGTCCTCATTCTCATGGCTGTTGACCGCTATGTGGCCATCTGTAAACCTTTGCGTTACCCAGTCATCATGAGCCGGCAGGTCTGTGTTATCTTGATCATTCTTGCCTGGATAGGATCTTTTATACATTCCACTGCTCAGATTGTTTTGGCTTTGAGACTGCCCTTTTGTGGGCCAAATCTGATTGACCATTATTGCTGTGACTTACAGCCCTTGTTGAAACTTGCCTGCATGGACACATACATGATAAATCTGTTGTTAGTGTCTAACAGTGGTGCAATTTGCTCGAGCAGTTTTATAATTTTGATTATCTCATATTTTGTGATCTTACACTCACTACGAAACCACAGTGCAGAAGGGAGAAAAAAGGCACTTTCTACCTGCACATCTCATATAATAGTAGTTATCTTATTTTTTGGGCCCTGCATATTTATATATGCACGGCCACCAACTACTTTTCCTATGGACAAGATGGTAGCAGTATTTTATACCATTGGAACACCCTTTCTTAACCCAATTATATATACATTAAGGAATGCAGAAGTTAAAAATGCCATGAAAAAGTTATGGCACCTTAAAATTGTTACTGAATAAGTCTAGATACCAAATATGATCATACCTGAATATTGTAGCTATATACATTAAAAATGAAGCTTTCTGAGTTGCGAATACTCCTGATTGAAAAGGAAAAAAATTGACAAAAATTAAATTCCTCTTTAATTTCCCAATTATAAATTAAGAAATATGGATTGAAATAATTATATAGAGAATGAACAAATAACTTGAAATCAATTAAGTATAATCTGACAGATACTGCACCACTGCCACTACAAAAGAAAGGGACAATTTGAAAAGATTAGTACATGATAACCAGAAAACACAAAAATATACGTGGAGGCATTATTAACAATTGCTAGAAAAATAGAAAAGTATTCAAATTCAAATTGTGATTTTCATCCATGGTTTATTTAGCTGTATAGGAAGAGTATTTATTCAAAACAATAGAACTCATTAAGTATCTACTCAATTAAAAGATATAATTAAATATACTAAAATATACTCCTGATCAATGCCTATAAAATTCCTAGGCATAGTTTTTTGTGTCGTTACTAGACATAGTGTAGGTCAATTCATAAAACTTATAAAACAATATTCTTTCTATTAAATTATTCCTTCGAAGCTGGTAAGTCCCTAATTTTTACAAGTTGCCATACTCTTTCACAAAATTTAGCTATTAGGTTTTTTCTGTTCTGTTGTTGATGTTGTTGTTGTTGTTGTTGTTGGTGGTGGTGGTGGTGGTGGTGGTGGTGGTGGTGGTGGTGGTGGTGGTGGAGGTAGTGGCAGTGTTAGTGGTGGTTCTGGTTGCTTGGTTTAGCCATTTGTTTTCTGGTAATATCTTGGTACCTTTTCTCAAATTTTATACTGGGTCTTTTTTCCCCCTCAATGTTTAAATTTGGCAATGTTTCCTGTAAATTATACCATAACCACATACAAACATATCCATTTGATAAGAAGAATGATATTTATCAAATCTGGTAAAACTCCCATAAAACAGGTATCCATTTATTTCTTCTCTTCATGTTCATTTCTATTAAGACTTCGGGTTCCTCCTAATCAGTCACCAGGGTTAATGACTAACCAGGATGTCAAGGGGGCATTCCCCATTCTTTCTCTCATTCCTCCTTAAAGAATTTCATCAAACAAGATACTATTCTTGTGGTATTCTAAACTTGATGAAAAGGAAGTGAAATCATCTCAGGCTTCATAAACGACCATCCTTTTCTTCTTATCAAGTTGAAAAGAATCCACTACTCTGGAAGTGGCACACATTCCCCTTTCCTTCTGTTTCAATAAAGAATTTGGGCTAGAATTGCCAATAAAATCTCTATAACCAAAACTTATAGAAAATTACTTTGTGCACCATAGTTCTGTTAGCAATGAACTTTTAATATTGCTTATGTGTTGTATTAAATTTCATCAAGTCAAGCTGAATTAAGCCAGATTTTTTTATCTGACTCTTCTTTCTCATTAACCAATATAAATATGTTTCTAATTCCAATAATGTTTTCCACAAAAAATGACATAATAGCAAATTAAAAAAGCAGTGTAAGATGTTTTTACATTCATTTATTTCATGTTGCCAAAACTTGATATACCTGTCATGGGGTGGAAGCAAATAATAAATAATGAAAATATAAGTCCATGTTTGTTTAAAGTGTTATAAAACATCAGTATACATCCAGACACACACAAACATGCTCATGTCCTGGCAAAAATAACTGAAAATAGGACCTGTACAATGAAAGATCAGAAAGAGGCAAGGAGAAAAATCAGTACTTGAAAATAGAGTAAGAGTCTGTGTGTGGTGGTAGGGGTAGGGGAGTCAGAAAATCTGCTGAATTTCAAAGTTATTCGTTGTTAATTGAAAACTGAAAACAATAAAGTAAAATGTTATATTTAGAATTATTTGAGAATATATCCACCTGATGGCTAATTTTAGAGTGATTGTGAAACTTCAATGATTAACAGAAACATCCATAAATTATCTTTGTATTTTAGGAATTTGTAGTCCATTGTGCCTAATGACATATTAAAAATCGCATCTGTGATTAACTTATATTAACTCAAAATAAGGTGTTTATCTATATAAATTGTTTTCAAGTAAAAAAAAAATCTAAAAATAGAAAAATAAAAGCATTACCTAATATTGTTTCGGTATAGAGTTCCAGACACTAAGAGGATATTTTGTTTTATCTTTTTTTTTTTTTAATCTGTGACAAAGCCCAGCACCACTGATATGCCTTTCAAGGAATCTACCCTCAGTACAGTCGCAGACAGGTTCTGAAGTAATTTATAATTTTAAATCAGAAGCTAATTCATTTAAAATATTTTTCAAAGAGTCTAAAAATGCAAGAAATTTAAAGAGTTGATGTAATGATTGTTAATTCCTCTTATTTTATGTTTAAGGTGGGTGTGTAATATAATCAGTCTATGGTCTAGGATGATACTCTGGCTCTGCTGTAAAACACTTTTCTGTGATGAATGGAGTACTGGCTTTAATTCTCATAACTACACACAATGTTATTTTCTTAGCTTTCATAACTACACACGATGTTATTTTCTCAACTTTCTAAACAGTAGTTAGAGATCCTAGTAATGGTCAAACCACTCTAACTCTTCTTTTAGAAGATTATATGAAAAATTAAGCTTAGTTACTCACTCTCATCATAAGTGATGATACTTCCTGTTTTGTTGATTTGTCATGAGGGTTAAAGAAGATTGAACACAATGATGAATTTTAAAATGTAAACCTTAAATGTGATATTTTCATCATAAAATAGGGCTTTTAAAATAGAATGAAATAAATTCTATATTTTAAAAAAATTCTTGTTATATATTAGCAGAATAATTTTTTGAAACTCAAAGAATCTCACCGAAGGAACGGCTATTCAGAGCCTGTCCCATATATAGGCCATGTATATACAGCCACCAAAACTAGATAAGATTGATGAAGCTAAAAAGTGTATGGTGAAAGGGACCGGGTAAAGATCTCTCCTGAGAGACACATTGGAGCATGTCAAATCCAGAGGTGAATGCTAGCAGCAAACCACTGAACTGAGAACAGGACGCCCTTTGGGGGAATTAGAGGAAGGATTGAAAGAGCTGAAGGAACTTACAACCCCATAAAAAACAATGCCAACCAACCAGAGCTTCCACTACCCAAAGACTATTCATGGACTGACCCAGGGCTCCAACTGCACATGTAGCAGTGAATAGCCTTGTTTGGGCACTAATGGAAGGGGAAGTCCTTGGTCCTGCCAAGGTTGGACACCCCCTCCCATGCAGGGGAATATCAGAGGGGTGTTGGTAAGTGGGAGTAGATGGGGAGGGGGGACACCCATATAGGGAAGGGGAAAGGGATGGGGTCTTATGGACAGAAAACTAGGAAAGGGAATAGCATTTGAAATGTAAATAAAGAAATATATCTAATTAAAAAGAAAAGAAAAGTTCATTGACTCCCAAAAATGTTAAAAGAAAATTGAGCATAAGATATTATAAACATGAACATCTGAATGCAAAAAAAAGGATCTCGCTTATAATTAGAATGAATATTAAATTGAAAATATTAGTCTTCAATGTTTCTTCTACAAAAATCTACTAGTTTTCGAGATGTTTTATCCTTATACCATCTTATTATAACTGCAAAAAAGGCCTGATTCACATTGTTTTCACACAATTACAGCTGGTATGGAAGGCACATGTATAAAGAACTGCTAGAGTTCAGACACACGCAACCACCTGATGCAGTTCTCAATTTAACTGTTAACTAAAATTTTGTATAACTGTCTAATGAATTACAATTAAAATTAATTATCTAAGTAAATATGAGGAAAATGTTTTCTTGAATTTCTTTCTTACTTGTTAAATATAAATTCTGCATTTTAATAGAGCCTAGTGTGATATTTTCATACATATATATATATATATATATATATATATATATATATATATATAGCATCAGTGGATGGAGTCATGATAATTAGTGTTTTATACCTTATTTTTTGTTTCAGAGTCTTCATAGTTCCTTAATTCAAAACCTTCATGAAATATATAAGTATCATGAGTGGCTATCATCTTAATGTGTTATAGAACACCAGAAATTAAAAATAGTTGTTGAACTATTATTTAACATTGATTTCACTACCTACACCCACTACTGACACAGACCAGCTTCCTGACAGAAGGGGTGTTTGGTAGCTCTGAAAAGAAACTGCCTGATGTCAAATCTTGATTCTAAGCTAACAGCTTAGATCCTGCTGAGATACTATGTCTTTCTCTGTTCTGCTCTGTTCTATACATTTTTTTCTTACGGTCCTAAAAACTTTCTCTGGTTGAGAGAGCTCTCGTGGCTAGTAAAAACTGGATAAAATCTACTGGGATAGTTCATGAGTTTTCTGACCAAAGTCAGAAAGAGAGCTATAAAATTATTTGTTGGATTAGCACCTTTGTCAAAGATAAGGAGCCATAGCATAAGTCTGTGGGTTCATTTCTGGGTCTTCATTTCTATTTCATTGATCTATGTGCCTGTCTCTGTACCAATACCAGATAGTTTTTATCTCACGTTGCTCTGTAATACAACTTGAGGTGAGAGATGGTGATTCCTGTGAATGTTCTTTTGTTCTTGAGAATAGTTTTGGCTATCTTGAGTTTTTTGTTATGCCAAATGAATTTGCAAATTGCTCTTTCTAACTCTGTGAAGAATTAAGTTGGAATTTTGATGGGGATTGCACTGAATCTGTAGATTGCCTTTGGCAAAATGGCCATTTTTACTATATTAATCCTGACAATCCATGAGCATGAGAGGTCTTTCCATCTTCTGAGATCTTCTTCAATTTCTTTCTTCAAAGACTTGAAGTTCTTGTCATACAGATCTTTCACTTGCTTGGTTAGAATCACACTAAGGTACTTAATAATATTTATGACTATTGTGAGGGTCTTGTTTCACTAATTTCTTTCTCAACCTGTTTGTCTTTTGAATATAGGAAATCTACTGATTTGATTGAGTTGATTTTGTATATAGCCATATTGCTGAAGTGGTTTATCAGCTGTAGGAGTTCTTTTGTAGAACTTTTGGAGTCACTTAAGTGTACTATCATATCTTCAAATAGTGAAATTTTGACTTCATCCTTTCAAATTTGTATTCTTTTGACCTCTTTTTTTTGTTTAATTACTGTGACTTGGACTTAAAATACTATATTGAATACATTGGTAGAGAGGGGACAGCTTTGACTAGTCTCTGATTTTAGTGGGATTGCTTCAAGTTTCTCTCCATTTAGTTTGATTTTGACTACTGATTTGCTGAAGATGGCTTTTACTATGTTTTGCTATGGGATTGAATTCCTGTTTTTTTCAAAGAGTTTTACCAAGAACAGGTGTTGAATCTTGTCAAATGATTTCTTAGTATCTATTGAGATGATCATTTGGTTTTTTTCTTTGAGATATTTTATATAGTGGATGATGTTGACGGATTATCATACATTGAACCTTACCTGCATCCCCTGGGATGAAGCCTACTTGATTATTGTTTGTGATCATTTTGATGTGCTATTGGATTAGGTTTGTAAGAATTTTATTGAGTATTTTTGCATCAATATTCATAAGGTAGTTTGACCTGCAGTTCTCTTTCATTGTTGGGTCTTTGTGTGGTTAAGTTATAATTGTGGTTTCTAAAAATGAATTGGGTAGTGTTCCTTCTGTTTGTATTTTGTGGAATAGTCTGAAGAGTATTGATATTAAGTCTTCGTTGAAAGTCTAATAGAATTCTGCACTAAACACATCTGGCCCTGAATTTTTTTTTTTTTTTGGTTGAGAGACTTTGAATTACAGTTAGTATTACTTTAGCAGTGATGGGACTATTTAGAAGATTTATTTGATCCTCATTTAACTTTGGTTCTCAGTACCTGTCTAGAGAATTGTTCATTTCATCCAAATTTTCCAGTTTTGTTGAATGTAGGTTTTTGTAGTAAGATCTACATTTTTTTTTAATTTTCTCAGTTTCTGTTAAAACCATCCAGTGAATAAAAACAGCATTTTCAACAAATGGTACTGGTTCAACTGGTGGTCAGCATTTAGAACAATGCAAATTGATCTATTCTTATCTCCTTTTACAAAGCTCAAGTAAAAAAGTGTCAAGGATCTCTACAAAAGATACACTGAAACTAATAGAATAGACAGAGGAGAAGAGACTCTAACCTATAGGCCAGGGGAAATTTTCCTGAACAGAACACCAATGGTTTATTCTCTAAGATCAAGTAGCTACAAATGGAACTTCATAAAATTACAAAGCTTCTGTAAGGCAAAGGACACTGCAGTAGGACTAAACCACAACCAACAGATTGGGAAAATGCCCTGACCAATCCTATATTATAGATAAAGGGCTAATATCTAATATATACAAAGAACTCAAGAAGGTAGACTCCAGAGAACCAAATAATCCTGTTAAAAAAAATGGGTACAGTGGAAAAAAAACAGAATTCTTAACTGAGGAACATCAGCTCCTAAAGAAGTGTTCATTATCGTTAGTCATCAGGGAAGTGCAAATCCAAATAACCTTGAGAATCCACCTCATACTAGTGAAAAAGGCTAAGTTCAAAAACTCAGGTGACAGCAGATGCTAGCAAAACTGTGGAGAAAAAGGAACACTCTTCCATTGTTGGTAGGATTTCAAGCTGGTACAACTACTCTGGAAATCATTCTGGAAATTTCAGTTCCTCAGAAATTTGAACATATTGCTTCCTGAGGACCCAACTACAGAAGTCTTTGGTATATACCCAAAATTTCCTCCAACATATAATAAGGACACACGCTCCACTATATTCGCAGCAGCTTATTTACAGTAGGCAGTAGCTGGAAAGAACACAAATGTCCTGCAAAATAAGAAAAGATCCGAGAAATATGTAACATTTAAACAACAGAGTGCTACTCAGCCATTAAAAACAATGACTTCATGAAATTCTTATGCAAGGGTCTCTGCCTGTGCCCAGTACTGAACTAAACCAGTAGCACAGCTCCCACACCCAAATGCCATGGGCGAGTAAGCTGGACCTTCAGAAGTGCAGACAATCCTGAGACCTCAGGGCAGACTGACACTTCTGCTCACATTATTGTCACAAGAGGAATGAGCCTAGTGTTCTCTGTGCCCTCAGGGCACAGGGATATAGGAGCAGTCAGGGGCAGGACCTTTCGGTTTCTGCTTGAGCCAAGAACTGAAAGACAGTCTCCAGGAGCACCTACACACCTGTGAGCAGAGGTAAAATGAACTCTTCTGCACCAAGCAACCTGCTTGAAGGCTTTGTGTCACACAAACCCAGGAGTGGTTTTCTGCTCCCAGAACCAGCTGAAAGAGAACTGGTCAATAAGAGAGCAGACACACAGGTATAAAGGAGGGTCACGCCACTATCAGAGACAGCAAAACAGGTTAACACCAGAGACACCTTAATGGTAAGAGGCAAGCTCAGGAATCTAAGCAACAGAAACCAAGACTACTTGGAATCATCAAAGCCCAGTTCTCCCACCAAAGCAAATAGTGGATATCCAAACACATCGGAAAAGCAAGATTTGCATTTGATATCACATCTCATTATGATAATAGAGGACTTAAAGAAGGACATAAATAACTCCCTTAAAGAAATACAGGACAACACAAGAAAACAAGAAGAAGCACTTAAAGAGAAAACACAAAAATCTCTTAAAGAATTACAGGAACCCCTCCCCCACCAAAAAAAACCAAGAGAAGGAATTGAACAAAAGCATCCAGGATTTAAAAACAAAAATAGAAACAGTAAAGAAAGCACAAAGGGAGAGAATCCTGGAGATAGAAAAATAGATCAGGAGTCATAGATGCAAGCATCACCAACAGAATACAAGATATCGAAGAGAATCTCAGGGGAAGAAGATACCATAGAAATCATCAACACAACCATCAAAGACAGGTAAAATGCAAAAAGGTCCTAACCCAAAACGTCCAGGAAATCCAGGACACACAATGAAAAGATCAAACCTAAGGATAATATGCATAGAAGAGAGTGAAAACTCCAAACTTAAAAAGCCAGTAAATATCTTCAACAAAATTATAGAAGAAAACTTCCCTAACCTAAAGAAAGAGATCCCTATAAATATACAAGTACCATTCAGAACTCCAAATATATTGGACCAGAAAAGAAATTATTCCTGCTACATAATAGTCCAAACACCAAACACACAAAACAAAGAAAGAATATTAAAAGCAGTAAGGGAAAATGTCAAGTAACATATAAAATCAGACCTATCAGAATTATACCAGCCATCTCACCAGAGACTTTGAAAGCCAAAAGATGCTTGGTAGATGTCATACCCTAAGAGAACACAAATGCCTATCTAGGCTTCTAGAGCCAGCAAAACTCTCAACTAACATAAATGAATATACCAAGATATTCCATGACAAAACAAAATTAACACAATATCTTTCTACAAATCCAGCCATACAAAAAATAATAAATGGAAAACTCCATCACTAGAAAAAGCAAGAAATTAATCTCCTTGTAATGACACCAAAAGAAGAGAAACACACAAACATAATTCCACCTCTAACAACAAAAATAATAGGAAACAACAGTCACTACTCCTAATGTCTCTAAACATCAATGGACTTAATTCCCCAATAAAAAAAACATAGACTAACAGTCTGGATACATAAAGAGGAGCCTGCATTTTGTTGCATATAGGAAACACACCTCAGAGACAAAGACAGATGCTACCTTAGAGTAAAGGACTGGAAAACAAATGTCCAAGCAAAGGGTCTGAAGAAACAAGCTGGACTAGCCATTCTAATATTGAATAAAATAGACTTTTAACCAAAAGTTACCAAAAAAGATTTAAAAAAGGTCATTTTATATTCATCAAAGGTAAAATCTACCAAGATGAACTCTCAATCTTTAATATCTATGCTCCAAATGAAAGGCACCTAAATTCATAAAAGAAACCTACTAAAGCTCAAAGCACACATTGTGTCTCACACAATAATAGTAGGAGATTTCAACAACCCACTCTAATTAACGGACAGATCATGGAAACCAAAATTAAACAAAGACATAGAGAAAATAAGAGAAGTTATGAACCAAATGGACGTAATAGATATTTATAGAACATTTCATCCTAAAACAAAAGAATATACCTTCTTCTCAGCACCTCATGGTATCTTCTCCAAAATTGAGCATAGAATAAGTCACAAAACAAGCCTCAACAAGTGCATGGAGATTGAAGTAATCCCATGCATCCTATCAGATCACCAAGAACTAAAGCTGGTCTTCAATAACAAAAATAAGGACAGAAAGCCCACATATACATGGAATTTGAACAATGCTCTACTCAATGACAACTTGGTCAAGAAAGAAATAAAGAAAGATATTAAAGTGGTTTTAAAATTTAGTGAAAACGAAGGCACAACATACCCAAACTTATGGGACACAATTAAAGCCGTGCTAAGAGGAAAACTCACAGCTCTGACTGCCTCCAAAAAGAAACAGGAAAGAGCATACATACATTAGTAGCTTGACAGCACACCTAAAAGCACTAGAACAAAAAGAAGAAAATGCACCCAAGAGAAGTAGAAGGCAAGAAATAGTCAAACTTGGGGCTGAAATCAACCAAGTTGAAACAAAGAGGACTATACAAAGAATCAACAGAACTAAAAGCTGGTTCTTTGAGAATATCAACAAGATAGATAAACCCTTAGCCAGACTAGCCAGAGGCACAGAGAGAGTATCCAAATTTACAAAATCAGAAATGAAAAGCGAGACAAAACAACAAAATCTTAGGAAATTAAAAAAAAAATAAGATCCTACTACAAAAGCCTATATTCAACAAAATTGGAAAATCTAGAGGAAATGGACCATTTTCTCGATAAATACCAGGTACCAAATTTAGATGAGCATCAGTTAAACCATCTATACAATCCCATGAATCATAAACAAGCAGCCCTGAATAGCTCATGCTGTCTGTATTTATCCAATTACAATTCTGCTTCCTCCAAAAGTGATATCATATATTATCTCATTAAAAGAGATTGTAAAATCAGCAATACATTGCAAAAAGCCCCCAATAAATTCTTTTCCCTCTTCCCCCCACCTTTTGAGTCAATAATCCCCTAATCTATTTTGTTTACAATGTACAAGTTCAGAAAGCCTAAAATAAATGTCTAATCAGGCATGTCCTGTAGTCATCAGTACATACCCAGCTGGTAGCGAACACAGTCACGTGGTTATGTAAGGTAAGAAGCAGAATTAAATATTTGAGGGTTTAAGTCTGAAGGACACTAGAGACTTTGGCCAGCCTTACACCCATCCACTTCAAGTCAAGACTAGGGCAAGTTAAGTTGTACCTTATCACTTTAGGTTGACTCTAGGCTATGTTCCATTCCCTATCCACAGTCCTTGGGAGAAACAGGAACATTCTTGATAAACTGCAGAATATAGTGACCAAGATAATCACCTGACCCTCTGGACCCAGGTAGAGTTCGAATACATGACATAATCTTCTGATTCAAAGGTCTTAGCTAATAAGTTTAAATAAGTTAAATAAGATTAAACTATAACCTTGCTAATGTAACCTTGCTAATATACCCCTAAAAAGTATAAAATACTGCTTGTTATAGCCATTCGGTGTCTCCTTCTAGTCACTCACCATTGGGGTCTGATTGAAGGTCAACCCTGAAGCTCCTGAAAATAAACCTCTTGCATTTGCATCAAACTGTGTTCTTGTGTCTCACTTGGGCAGTATCCCAGTAGTTAAGGTGCACTTCGAGTCTAACAAGTCCAATCACCAGACAGTACCCCGAGACATAGCATGTTTTTAGTTGCAGACAGAGATGTGTTCATTGTACCAAGCCACCTTTCCTGATATGTACCTATCAATTCCTAATATCTTTCTAAGAATCATTTTCAATTCTGTATTGATCATAGATAACTCCCCTATTTTATAAGTCTCTGTTCATCAGAGATAGCTTCCTCAGAACAGTTATGCAAGCTGGGCCCATCACCTTCACAACTGCCACATGCTTACCCAATGTGACTGTAGCTGTTTCTCTCAGGACATGTAAATTACATGTCCCAAAATACCCAGGCTTAATGGTACATCTGGAGGACTCATAGAGGCAAGAAGAGGAGAAGAGAGTTTAACCTAAAATCATCCACAGTGCTTTTCAACCTGCATGGTCCTGATCATGCCCATGAGCAAAAAGTGAACTAAATTTTGCTGTGACTGTAGACAGTAAACTTGTAGCTCACACTATCTAGGTAATATGTATAGAGATAACCAAATTTACCACAGGCTCTTGCCAAATGAGAAGGTGTATCCGTGGGCCTCGCCACAGAATACCATTGGTAAACCATTCATATGTTATACCTTGTAGATGCTGCAGGGCTACCACCAAGGTACAAAGAATTGAAGTGATGTTAGTTTTAAGGAATTTTTTTGTTGTTTTTGTTGGATTGATTGATTGATTGATTTTGTTGTTGTTGTTGTTGTTGTTGTTTTGATATGAGCATAGTTGTACATATAAGTTCATGGCAGTTTAACAATGTGCACAAGACTTCTGTAAGCCAACGTGAGACAAAATTCCAGCAGAGTTAGGACTCACTCCTAACAGAGAACGTTTGACAACTGATAGATAATTACCCAAGGAAATTAAGGGTTTTTTTTTAACTTTTATTTTTCTTCCATATTTCATGTTTCTACATTTCAAATGTAGAAACATGTAGTTTTTTCCCCCTTTCCCATACTCCCTATCCCCTTCCCCTGCTTCTATGAGAGTGGTAACCCATCCACTCCCACCTCAGCACTCCAGCATTCCCCTACATTGGAGAAAATGAGCCTTTAAAGTACAAGGGCTTTTCTTCCTATTGATGCAGGACAATATCATCCTCTAATATATATGTGTGTCTAGAGTCAGGGTTCCTTCCATATTTACCCAGTGGTTGGTGGTTTTGAAAGACCCACAAAAAGGGGAGACCCTCACTCAAGTCTCAGGATGATGCATCCCCCCCAAGAACTCACCAGAGACTGTCCTTGCTGCAATCATACAAGGTTTATTGACAGGAACCAGCATGCTGGGGCCAAGACTCATATCCCACACAGGGGTAGAGGAGTTCAACACCGAGTAGCTGGGAGAAGGGCTATTTAAAGGAAGAAACCACAACCCAAGGGAGTAGTGAAGGCGTCATTGGAAAATGTCGAGAATACCAGTGAAAAATCTCAAGGTGAAACTCCCTGTTTCTCAAGATTGTTCTAAAGATTTTAATCTAACTTTTGTGGTCAGCCAGTTCCTTGAACAGAGTCACTAAATTGGCTCACCTACATATTTTTCTCTACTCTGTTTGTTAGGGGGGTCTTTCATCTCCCTACTTCTTCTAGTACCTAGTTCTAGTCATAGAACTAGGTTTCAGTATCTTCATAATATTGATTTTCTTGACCTTGTAAAACATGATATTGCTGGCGTAACATCAAAACCTTTACAGCACTCACTCTTTCTCTA
This sequence comes from Rattus rattus, assembly GCF_011064425.1. Classification (NCBI taxonomy): domain Eukaryota; kingdom Metazoa; phylum Chordata; class Mammalia; order Rodentia; family Muridae; genus Rattus; species Rattus rattus. The sequence continues at coordinate 70,472,137 of NC_046158.1, forward strand.
ATAAAGGTCACTGGTTTATATAATATGCAGGGTCCAAATGTCAAAAGCAGTAAAAGAGTAAGTAATGGTACCATGAGGGTAGAGATTAGGGTGGTAAGCCATGGAGACCGAGAAACCAGCTTTTAAACCATCTTTGGTGTGACTCCCTTTTTCTTTGTCTGGTAGCTAGTCTCTCTTGGAGCTTAGTCATAGAATCCCTAATTACTCCTGAATGATCAGTATAAAAACAATACTCTTTTGTGCCTTACTAAGTCTCTAGCATCAGGATCTCAATAGTTCAGTACATCCTCATAACTATGGTATAACAATCTGGGCACTATCTGAACCAACACACAAAAGTCATGATTGCCTTTTAGAACTTCTAAACTTATACAGATTGTGATCCTTGTGGCACAGGCCCAAGAAGTGGTAGGAGTACTAACTTACGTAATGTCTTCATAAGGGGTTGTTACATCATTTGCAATAGAAATCAAGCCTACCCCACACTTACAATTGTGGGACTTATCTCGATGGAACCCAGGGGAAACATAAATTTTTGTCCCTAAAGCACACTCCTCAAGTGAGCATTACAGTAGCCTCCTAGTCATGTCTCTGATGTATCCACTTATCTGAGGTGCAAGTCTAGGGGGCTTTTAAAAATCTGGGTCCCTCTGCGTCCCAGCCTCCCCTCCCAGTCCCAACAGCTAGTGCGCAGCTGGTGAGGGGCTGACACTGATGGCTGTCAGGGTGGTCAGCAGCACCAGGTACTGTCCTCTCCAGCAAGGCTCCAGTGTCTGGGCTCTGTGTCTTTGTATGTAGCCGAGTCTCTGACCAGGAACTGGTGAAATGTCTCAGGGGTCCCCGAGGGATAGGCTGCTGCCAGCTGTGACCAGACTTCTTTCTCTATCACCTGTAGGTCTTTTAGCCTGGCATACAAATCATTATTACTACGATATGATGGCTCAATAACATCATCTAATACAGTCAGAGGAGCCGAGGTCAGCTGAGGTCCCATATAAGATCTCAAAAGGGGTAAGGTTTGAAATATTGTTAAAAAAACTCGGCCCTGTTGCCCACCTACTCAAGGCCTGAACCTAGCTTTTAGCCTGTACAAATTAATTCTGACATAACTCATGCACCGGGAGGTTTGTTCCAGGAACTCTGAAGCCATGAGATTAGATAGCTGTCCTCTAGGGGGAGTTCCGAGAAAAAAACGACCTCCTCCACCCTGCATCCAGAGTTCTGAGAAAAGCCACAAAGAGCATCTGTGGGATCCCAGATATCTCTTCTGCCTGCTCAAGAACTCTTAAGTTTGAATAAGCACGGGGACCAATCATGTATAGCCCCGCCATTCTTTACCCGCTCCTTCTCAAAAACCCTATATATCCTCTGTACTTTTGTGGTTCGGGACCAATCCCTCTTGCTCCTGTGTGAGGTACATATTGGTCCAGAGCTCTGCCCGAATACAGCTTGTTGCTTTTGCATTGGACACGTGGTCTCTAGCCGTTCTTGGGCGCTGCTCCCTCCTGCCCTGCGCTATCCCGAACTGAGCGCTCAACCTTTCCAGTAGCACAAGCCACCTTGCCCTCCCGAACTGAGTGGGGCAGAGGAATTCAGACTTAACAGGTTGAATCTGGAAAGGGTATTTCTTGCCCTGAAGAGAACAAGAGGGAAGGAGTGTCACCCAGCCTGTGCCAGTCTCCATGGTCAATTTGGTCAGGTTCTCTTTTAGAATTCTATTTATTCTCTCTACCTGTCCTGAGCTTTGAGGCCTGTAGATGCAATGTAATTTCCAATCGATCTCTAAATACCTGGCCACACCCTGGCTTACCTTGGCAACAAAAGCAGGTCTGTTGTCTGACCCAATTACCATGGGCATTCCAAACCGGGGGAAGATTTCTTCTAGTATCTTCTTGATGACTACCAAAGCCGACTTTTGCTTGGTGAGGAAAACTTCTATCTATTCCTGAAAAGGTATCTACAAGCACTAGGAAATACTTGTAACCAGATTTTCCTGGTTTTATCTCAGTGAAGTTCACTGAGACTTCCCTCTAAAGTCTCTAGGTTTCTTTGCCTTGCTAAGCATTCACTTGCTGACATAACTTATACCTTTCTATTGTCTCTATTACATATACCTTAACTACTTAGATAAGCTTCTTATCCCCTAAATGAGTCCATTTGTGTATTTGGCAAAGTGAGTCTTTTGTTTGTTCTCTGGAGAGTATAGATTTCCCCTCAAGTGTGCCATTGTCCTTCCTCTTCTAAGCAATTTGGGCCTTTTCTTCTGTTGAAATCTTTTTGTAAAACAGAGATAGACAAACTTGTCACCTGCAAGGAAGCTATCCGAAGACTACTAGCAAATATGTGAGTAGAAAGCTGAATGACATGAGTGACATACATTCAAATAATAAGATTGGCATTACAGAATATCATATTTGGAATAACACTTAATAGATTTTATTTTATTTTGACCAAGTCAGCTCAGCCAATGAACAGGTTCTCCAGGGCAGGAATGAGGATTTAGAAGAAAAAAGAAAATTAGAGAACATGACTCCAGCCAGTTCTGACGCTGAATCTGGTTTATTATTTTCTAGTCTGCTTTTATAGCACTTTAAGTACATGCAAAATGATTAAGATCAGTTCTGGGTCAAAGAACATGTAAGGTAGTAAACAAAATACTATGAACACATTTTTAGGGTCTAGTCAGGATGATCGAGACAAAAGGAATGCCATATAAGTCTCCACTGAGCCAGCTCTGAGCTTTGCATTAGCTCAAATGTAAATGTTCTTAATTGGGCCTATTTCCTAAATCCTGGCCCAAAGTCGTATTCCTGCCTTGAGCTTATTTCTCTTGTCCTGGTCAAATTCCAGCTAAGCATCTAGAAACAAGTGGCCCGAAAAGGCTCTCCACATTTATTGTTATTTTTTACTGGATATTTTATTTACTTACATTTCAAATGTTATCCCCTTTCCTGATTTTCCCTCTGCAAACCCCCATCCCATCCCCCTCCCCTTGCTTCTATGGGAGTGTTCCCCCATCCACCAACTTCCCCCCACCTCCCTACCCTGTCCTTTCCCTACACTGGGGCATTGAGCCTTGACTGGACCATTCATGCCCATAAAGGGAATCCTTTGCTACATGGGCCTATGGCTCCATCCCTGTGTTCTCTTCAGACAGTGATTTAGTCCCAGGGAGCTCTGGGAGGTCTGGTTGGTTGATATTGTTGTTATTCTTATGGGGTTGCAAGCCCCTTCAGCTCCTTCAGTCCTTTCTCTAACTCCTCTATTGGGGACCCCATGCTTGGTCCAATGAGCATCTGCCTTAGTATCCTTCAGGCTCTGGCAGAGCATCTCTGGAGATAGATATATTAGGCTCCTGTCAGTAAGCACTTCTAGGCAAATGAAAGTGTGTCTGGGTTTGTTGTGTGTGTATGGAATAGATCCCCAGGTGGATCAGTCTCTGGACAACCTTTCCTTCAGATTCTGCTCCACACTTTGTCCCCGTATTTCCTTTAGACAGGAGCAATTCTGTGTTAAAAATTTTGAGATATGAGTGGGTGGCCTTATCCCCAAACGGGGGCCTTGCCTAACCTATGGGTAGGGTCTTCACAGTGTGTTCGAGTGTGAGTGAACTTGTCCGTGTGTGTGTGTGTGTGTGTGTGTGTGTGTGTGTGTGTGTGTGTGTGTGTTCATTGTGATGTTAGCACAGTGACTTCAGACACCAGAAGTGGGTGCCAGATGAATCCCAGGTGGCTAAAGTGATTATGAGTTGTCTGATGTGGATGACTAAAGTCAGATACAGCAGGTCTTTCTCAAGATGTGTATAGTGGTTTTTAATGTCTGTTCAATTCCTAGAAAAATAGACTTTTAAAACCAATGTTACCACAAGGTCATAGCAAATTGTGTTTTTTAAAAGATTATCTTATGTTATGCAAAAAGAGATGCTATGTCATAGATAAGACAGATGCAAATAATAAAACACTAATAATGTGTTAGAGATTAAAGGTATAAATCAATTAGTGTAAAAGACAGAATTAAGGACAGGCCTTTATTTTCTGTATTTGGGTGGCAGAGACAATGGGACCTCTGTGAGTTCAAGGCCAGCCTGTTCTATAGAGAGAAGTTCAGGACAGCCAGGCTTAGGCAGAGAAACCTCATCTCGATAAATAAATAATTAAACAAACAAACTAACTGATCATGTTGTTATGATGTGGGACCTGATGAGCCCTACATATGGGAGGTACCACCCACAGCAACATGGAGACAGAGAGCGATTCAATCAAGTAAGAGGTTTAATGATCCAGTGTGCTGGGGTATCCCTGTAATGGGGATAGAGGTGACCCTGAGTAACAAAAGGACACACTTTTTACACACTTGTGGAGGACGACAGCTTTTGGTAACAACATGAGTTGGTCCTTCATGACACACATTGACCCTTATGTTCCTCAATGGCGAGATATCTTTGGCACTCTGATGGGAAACTACTAAGGGTCCTTCCCTCTCTGTGGTTAGCTCATTTCCTGGAACAGGGTGTTATTCTAATTTCTCTGGAAACTCTCTCTGTTTCTGATAATGGAAAGTCCCAGTTACCTGGTGTTTCCCTTAAGGCAGCCATAGTCATTATGTTTGAATCTCACAATGACTTTTCTAAAGAATCAGTTTATCACTATTCTATTTGTTTGTCAGGTCATAGCAAATTGTGTTTTTTAAAAGATTACCTTAAGTTATGCAAAAAGAGATGCTAAGTCATAAATAAGACAGATGCAAATAATAAAACACTAACAGCATATTAGAGAATAAAGATATAAATCAATTAGTGTAAAAGACAGAATACAAAGAATTAATAGATATTAGTATAATCTATTAATAACTATAATTGTAATGATTATAACTATAAAATCAAAAATTTACTAATTAATATACAATATGAGCAAGTACAAATTTAGGTATTAACATATGGAAAGAGAGTGACAGGTACATAAAATTGTAAAAGATTAATGTTTTCTTCATTGGAAATGGTAATTACTCTTATTGAAAGATCCATTATGCAGACAGTAACCAAAAACTTCCACAATCCACTTTCCCAATCCACTTGTAACATTTTATCTGCTAATTTTTACAGAGTTGACTGAGTTCATACCACCATTTCATTAGTTATGTTTTCTATTTGATCTTTATATTTATGTGAAGTAATGTATATTTTCAATATTTAATTCTTCCATTCTCCTTTTCAATGTTATCAAGCAATTTTGAAGAAATTTATTTAAGATTTCATTTACTTTTATGTAATGTGTATGAATATGACATGTATATGCATCTATACATAATCCATCTATGCTTCTACAAGTCTACACATCTGTGCATCTACACATATAAGCATATATGTATATATATACATATGTATATATGTTCTTGCTTGCATATATGTGAGTACGTTGTATGCATGCTTAATCCATGCAGACAAAAAAAGAGAGTGTCAGATCCCTGTGGATCTTGCTGTACAAACAAACACCTATACCTTGAGGGTACTGGAAACCAATCCTTCTCTATAAGAGAAGCAAGCATTCTTTCTTTCTTTATTTTTTTATAATTTTTATTAGATATATTTCTTTACTTACATTTCAAATATTATTCCACTTCCTGGTTTCCTGTCCATAAGCTCCCATCCCCTGCCCTCCCCCTCCCCCATATGGGTATTAACCCTATACAGCCCCCTTACTGTCCCCCATATTCCCCTGCACTGGGGGTCCTACCCTGGCAAGACTGAGGGCTTCCCCTTCCACTGGTGCCCCAACAAGGCTATTCTCTGCTATATATGCAGTTGGAGCCCTGGATCAGTCCATGTACAATTTTTCACTGGTGGTTTAGTTCCTGAAAGCTCTGGTTGGTTGGCATTGTTGTTTTTATAGGGTTGCAAGCTCCTCAACTCTTTCAATACTTCCTCTAATTCCCCACAAGGGGTTCCTGTTCTCAGTTCAGTTGTTTGCTGCTAACGTTGACCTCCGTATTGGACATAGTAGCAAGCATTCTCAACTATGGTGCCATCTTTCCAGCATCTTTTGAGAATTATTTTCTAGGTATTGCCTCCCTCCTCTCCCATTAATGTCAGATAAGGCTATACTCTGCTACATATGTATCCAAGTCCTGGCTCCTTCCATTTATGTAGTTCCTGGGAACTCTGGCTGGTCAGATTAGTTGACATTGTTCTTCTTATGGGGCTGTAATCCCCTTCAGCTTTTTTGGTCCTTCCCCCCACTCTTCTATTGGGGTCCCCAGGCTTAGTCAAATGGTTGGCTATAAGTATCTGTATTTGTATTGGTCAGTTGCAGGTAGAGCCTCTCAGGGAGTAGCCATACCAGCCTCCTGTCAGTCAGCAAGTGCCTCAGCCTCACAGGAAATAGCCATACCAGACTCCTTTCATCAAGTGTTTCTTGGTATTAGCAATAGTGTGAAAATTTGGTGTGTGAAGTTTGATTAGATCCCTAAGTGCAGTCTCTGGATGGTCTTTCCTTCAGTATCTGTTTCATTTCTTTGCTTTCGTTCTTTTGGACAGGAATATATCTGGGGTACAATTTTGAGTGCGTACTCCCATCCCTCTATTGAGAACCATGCCTATCTACTGAAAGTGATCTCTACAGGTTATATCTCCACTTTGTTGGGTATTTCAGCTAAAGTCATCTCCACTGGCTCCTGGGAACCTGTTTCCCTGAAGTCTGGGACTGGCTACCCCCAGTTCATCATATCCTTCTGCACCATGTTTATATTCAATTTCCTGATCCTCTGTACTTTCTCTCCTGTTCCTTCCAATACCCGATCCTGCCCCAATTTCCATCCCCCTCCTCTCTCTATACCAGGTTCCTCCCTCCTTCTAACTCCTGTTTTTTTTGTTTGTTTGTTTTTGGTTTTATTTTTTGGTTTGGTTTGTTTCATGCTCTATGTAGGATTGAAGTATCTACATTTGGTCTTCCTTCTTCTTAAGCTGCATATGGTGAGTGGATTGTATCATAGATATTATGAGCTTTTGGGTTAAAATCCATTTAATTAGTACAAACCAAGTCGTGTATTTTGTTCTTGGGCTACCTTACTCATGATGATACTTTCTAGTTCCACTCATTTTCCTGTGAATTTCATGAAGATATTGTTTTTAATAGCTGAGTAGTACTCCATTGGAGAAATGTACCATAGTTTCTTCTGTTGAGGGACATCTCAATTGTTTTCCAGGTTCTGGCTACTATAAATAAGGCTGCTATAAAAATATTGGAGCATTTTTTGGGTACATGCCCAGGAGTGGTATGACTGGGTCTTCAGGTAGAACTATTTCCATTTTTCTGATGAACCACCAGATAGATTTTCAAAGTAGTTTTCCCAGCTGCCAGTCCCACCAGCAATGGAGATGGGTTTCTCTTTCTCCACATCCTCATCAGTATCTTCTGTTGCCAGAGTTTTTGAACTTAGCCATTTTGATTGATGTAAGGTAGAATCTCAGGGTCATTTGATTTGTATTTCCCCTATTACTAAGGATGCTGAACAGTTCTTTAAGTTCTTCCACTGGATGGTTTTGCCTTCTTTGTCAAAAATCAAAAGTAACCATAGGTGAGTGGATTTATTTCTGGGTCTTCAATTCTATTGCATTAATCATACTGCCTGTCTCTGTGCCAATACCATTGAGTTTTTTTTTTTTATCACTATTGCTTTGTAATGTAGTTTGAGGTCAGAGATTTTGATTCCCCCAGAAGTTCTTTTATTATTGAGTATGGTTTTCTTTATCCTAAGTTTTTTTGTTATTCTAGATGAATTTGAGAATAGCTCTGAAGAATTGAGTACTCTCTAATTAATGATAACTTGATCAGGGAAGAAATAAAGAGAGAAATTAAAGATATTTTAGAATTTAATTAACATACCAAAACTTATGGGATACACTGAAAGCAGTACTAAGAAAAGAACTCCTAGTCTGAGCACCTTCATTAAGACATTGGCAAGAGAATAGAGTAGCAGCTTAAAAGCACTTTTGAAAGCTCTAGAACAAAAAGAAGGAAATACACCAAGGAGGAACAGATTTCAGAAACCAATCATACTTAGGGCTAAAATCAACAAAGTAGGATAAAAAAGAACTATTCAAAGAATCAACAAAACCAAAAGCTGGGTCTTTGAGAAAATAAACAAGATAGATAGACTCTTCACCAGACTGACCAGAGGGCACAGAAACATTATCCAGAAACAGGTCCAAATAAACAAAAGAGGAAATCAAAGAGAGACATAACAACAAAATTGAACAAATTCAAACAAATCATCAGATCCTACTACAAAAGCCTATACTCATCACAGCTGGAAAACCTAGATGAAATGGATGGTTTTCTAGATAGATACCAGGTATCAAAGTTAAATCAGGCTCATATAAACCATCTAAATAGTCCCATAACTCCTAAAGAAATAGAAACACTCATTAAGTCTCCCAACCAAAGGAAGCCCAGGTCCAGATGGTTTTAGAGCAGAATTCTATCAAACCTTCAAAGAACACCTAATGCCAATACTTCTCAACCTATTTAACAAAATAGAAATGGAAAGAACGCTACACATTACGTTCTATATAACCATAGTTACACTGATACCTAAAACGCACAAAGACCTAACAAAGAAAAAGAACTTCAACTAGTTTCCCTTATGAATATTGATGCAAAAAGACTTAACAAAATTCTCCCAAACCGAATCCAAGAACACACCAAAACAATCATTCAGCATGATCAAGTAGGCTTTACCCCCGGGATGCAGGGATGGTTCAATAGATGGAAATGCATCAAAATAATCCACTATATAAACAAACTGCAAAAAAAAAAAAACCCAAGCAAACAAACAAACAAACAACCAAACAAAACCCCACATGATCATCTCATTAGATGCTGCAAAAGCCATTGACAAAATGCAACACTCATTCATGTCAAAAGTATTAGAGAGATCAGGAATTCACATTCTGTAACTCAACACAATAAAAGCAATATAAAGCATAAAAATAACCAACATCAAACTAAATGGAGAGAAAGTTGAAGCAATCCTACATAAAATAAGGAATTAGACAAGGCTGTTCACTCACCCTATCTATTCAATATAGTACTGGAAATTCTACCCAGAGCTATTTTACAACAAATGAACATCAAAGGGATACAAATTAGAAAGCAACAAGTCAAGGTATCACTACTGTGGATAATCTGAGTACTCTGTTCAATGATAACTGGTCAAGGAAGATATAAGGAGAGAAACAAAAGACCTCTTTTAGAATTTAATAAAAATGAAGTTGCAACATACCCCTAACTGTGGGATACAGAGAAAGCAACCACTAAAAATCCACCAGAGTACTCCTACAGTTGATAAAGAGCTTCAACAGTGGCTAGATATAAAGTTAACTCAAACAAATCAGTAGCCTTCCTCTACTCAAAGGATAAATGAGCTGACAAAGAAATTAGGGAAATGACACTCTTTTCAATAGTCACAAATAATATAAAATACTTTGTTGTGACACTAACCAAGCAAGTGAAACATCTGTATGACAAGAACTTCTAGTCTCTGAAGAAAGAAATCAAAGAAGACCTCAGAAGATGGAAAGATCTTCCATGCTCATGGATTGGCCCAATTAACATAGTAAAAATGGCCATATTACCAACAGCTTTAATTTAACATTAGTTTTAATTATTTATTTAATCTTTCCTTTTATTTTTTGCATGCATGTATAGGATGCATGGGAGTCAAAGAGCCCAATTGAAAGTACATAACCTGAATTGGATATTTTTCTGAGTTTGTTTCCTCTCATGTGAATAGAATTATTATTGCAATATTCACAGTATAATTAAATTAAATATGTATGTAAAGTAATAGATAGTATGTTTAATTGAGAAAATTTTATAATATATTATTCTCAAACATATCATCTCTCCTAATTCCTCACAGATACTTCACACTTTGCCACCCATCCAAATACATTCTTTTTTTCCCTGTCTTTGTGAAAATCAATCAGAAATATAGAAAAGAAAAGATAAAATAAGAAGCATGCATGCACAGCCCCACATATCCCCAAAATCTAAAATCAAACTATATAAGTAAATGTACAATAAGACAAAAATGCTCCCCATAATATGAATATGCACCAAAAGCCTATGAAATACCATAAAGTTTATTTTGTGTTTACTTCTGGGAATGGGGTCTATCCTGAAGTGTGGCTGAAATACCTAATTTCACACCACTGGGGAAAAACTAAAATTTCTTTTGCAAACAACTGTAATCATTGGCTGGGGTGAGATTCTGTGTCCATATCTCCATCACAGTTCTGAGACCTAACTGACTTGAACCTGTGCAGGAGCTATGTATGCGGGCATTTCTCTGTCAGTTCATATGTTCAAGATGCAAACATATATGTTATATATTGTTAACTTAAAATATACTAGAATAAAATATATATTTTTCTGAAATTAAAATATTTTATTAAAATATATTCTTTGATATGGTCAAAAGGACTCATTAAGAGCTCGTTACACAAATATGAAGACCAAAGTTCAAGTCCTCATGACTATAGGCTTAAATCAATGGATACAGTGGCAATATCTATAATCCAAGAACTATAGAAGTGGAGATTGGAGGATCCCTGTTACTATAGGCACTGTGAGACTTTGATACATTTCTGAGGAGATGCAATCAAATATCTATTCAGGAAATCAGCTACAACAGACCAAAGTAATTACTCCAGCAAAGTTCATTCAGATATACTGAGAGAGGATACATTGTGTGTAAGGGGTTACTTACAGGATGACTCAAGTGTATCTATATCTCTGGAAAGCAAACTGGCTGTGTGGGATGATCCAGGAAAGCTGCAATCCTGGTCAGCCAGCCCACAAGTTTGTAGTTCTCATCAAGGCAGGTTGGCTGTTTAATCTGTCTCTTCCTCCAGTAATCATTTACTGAGCTCATACTCTTGTGGGGGACATTTTATGAATCCTGTTTGTTTACGAAGTTCCAGAGACCTGCAAGTCGTTCATTTTCTGAATCCCGTGACATTGTATATCTTACTAGGTATGTATTAACCTTAAACTTCTGACAGTTTATAACAGTGTCTAGAAAATTGCTAATAAATGATACTAGTGTGTTAACACACTAATTGAAAACAATTTATAATAATTTAAAATAATTTATAATCAGTACATGTTCTATTTGAATAATCTATCTATCATATATATACATACACACACACATATATATATAGATATGTATATAATTAAAATATTTATATTGTTGCAATAAGCTCTGAGTGGCCTTAATCAATGTCACTCAGAAAGTCACCACCCATTGTGCAACTCTCTTTCCTGAGATCAGTTTGGAAGACTGTGATGGTGGATATTTTCCTTCATGTGTCATCATGAGAATGGTTATTGACAGGAGCAGCAGTACACATTTGAGGCTTGTACTGGTGAATTTGGAATCACAGACCTACACACATATATTCACATACATATGTATGTATATACATAAATATGTAGATAGATAGATAGATAGATAGATAGATAGATAGATAGATAGACAGACAGACATACCATTCTCCTGAAATATATAAGGAAACTGGTTTACATTGCCTTCAGGTAAAAAAGAAGTTTCTTTCTCATCTACTAGGCCGAGTATTATATGAGGTCACTTCTGAAAGACCATTTATTGCCTATTATAAATTTTATACAATAAAAGTTCAGAAGCTAAAATGTCTATGTATAAATGTCTATGTATATGCTTGTCTACATCCTCTAGTCAGTCATGTAATGTCACTTTTATATGTTTTGAGAGTTGACTATTTGACTCTGAGCAACAAATAAATATGCTCTTTGGTGGGGAATATCACTTTCCCCACTCCCACAGGAGGAAGGTAACAGTCTTACTCAGCTACAACACCTATAAACCACATGAAAAACCAGCCAGGCCTAATAATCCTAAGGGGTACAATAGTGGCACAAATTCATTGGTAGTAGTTAACAGCTCTCTCATTGGACTGAAGACACACTTAAGAAGAGGGAAATTGGGCTTATTAATGGAAATGTAGTTAACTACTAGTCCTAGTGAAGTCATGCTTATTAGAAGAGAATCTACAAACACTATCCTACTAAACATGAACCCTGAAATCAATATTAATTGATTAATTGTCCTAATAATCACAGATAAGTGTACTCTCCATCCCTCAACCAGGAATCTTCTCTTTGTAACAGATGGAGACCATACAGAAAATAACAACAATGAAAATTCAAAATTGTGGGATCGGTTTCTAGAAATATATCTACAAAAATTCCCACAGCTAAGGCTCTGGAAATATTTCAGGAGAAAGGGAGAAACAACCGTGAGAGTGAGAGGATCAAAAAGTATACCGCAAGATGGTATCTTTTAATAACATAAGAAGCTATATTCATAAAGGTTTTCCAACATGATTGAGAAACATGAGGTAAAAAGACACAAATGAACAACTTAAATGCAATATTGGTTCTTTTCCCATTTTTATTTTGTTATCTATAGTAAGAACAGAAGAAAGAATGTGATTTGGACTTCTCTATGATGGCTTTCTCTAACAAAACATTAATTTCCTAAAATAAAATAAAATTGTAAAATTATATAGTTTTTATACTTTCTACCAATAAAAACAAAATAATATCAACTATATTTGGGTTGGTGAAGGAGAAAATAGTTACTTGATTCAACTATATACATAGTGCCCATTGATTTGAATCTTATTTGGGGAGTGGGCCTTAAAACTTCTCTTGGCTAATCATCATCCTGCTATCTTACTACATAGCTCACATTTGTTCTGTAGATAGTACATGGTTGGGAAAAAAGCTTCACCAGCAGAGGCTTCACTTTCCTTCAAACAGTTTGTCTTGGCACCACACCTTCCTCATGGCATTCTTCATGTCTGTATTCCTCAGTGTGTAGATGAGAGGGTTGAACAATGGTGCAATCATGGTGTAAAACAGAGCAAACACCTTGTCATCCCCAACAGAATCACCCATTGGAACATAGGTAAAGATGAGTGGCAAGAAGAACATGAACACTACGGTGATATGTGAGCCACAGGTAGAAAGAGCTTTGCGACGGCCTTCTGATGACCTGGTCCTCAAGATGGACAAAATGATGATGTAAGAAATGACCAATGCAACAAAGGTCAAAATGGACATCACCCCTGTAGTGGTAATGATTACAATAACCAGAAGTCTTGTCTCAGTGCAGGCCAGCTTCAGCAGAGGGAATATATCACAGAAGTAGTGGTCTATTTCATTGGTGCCACAGAAAGGAAGTCTGATAATAACTAATACATGCACAAGTGAGTGTATAAAAGCACCAAAAACTGAGCCTATCACAAGAATGTAGCATACCTGTCTGCTCATCGTGATCATGTAGTAAAGAGGTCTGCAAATTGCTACATAGCGATCATAGGCCATGACCACCAATATAAATATCTCAGTGGCACCAAAGAAGTGGGCATAAAACATTTGTGCTATGCAGGCATTGTAGGAAATTGTGTTACATTGTACCAATAGGCCTATAATAAATTTTGGGGCTACTGTGGAAGTGAAGCAGACATCCATGAAAGACAGATAGCTGAGAAAAAAGTACATCGGCTGCTCACTAAGCTGACTGCCCTTGATAGTGAGAAGAACAATCAAGTTTCCACAGAGAATTGCAAGATAGCATAGTAAGAATAACACAGCACATATTGCCTTGACATCCTCATTATGGAAAAGCCCCAGTAAGATAAATTCTGTGATGTTCCCATATCCCATTGCTTCTGTGTGTTTGATTATTTAGAGGGAAAGTATGTGTGATTGATATCTTTGATTTATTTTCAGAGTCATTTTAACCAATAAGTATATGTATTGACTGTTTGGGATAATTAAATTGTAAGTCTGTTACTGTAAATAGACTTTTGTTTAAGATGCATGAAATAATTGAAAGTATGGTAAATTCATTCACAAGAACAGATGTGTAGAGTGACACTGATAAAGCAAATGTAGTTCAAATAATAAATTAATTTTAGTTGCTGGAGAAATTCCAAAACTTTACACTTGGTAAGAACAAGACAGATACTTTAAAAGTTAAACACATATTCTAAGTTCAAAACTAAGATACAAGTGGATTCAATATGTCACATTACACTCTTCATAGCAACCTCACAATTGATATTAAAACCTATGATAAAAATAATAAATGTGATAAAGAGCAACTGACAAAATTTTAGAGAACATGATGGAGTCTTGTCTGGGTTCCAGAGAGACTATGATTTTCTCTATTTCACTTCATTTTCCAGTTCATTTTCCAATCACATCCGGAGGCCCAGATGTTGTCATCAATTGTTCCTATTCTGGCATTGCCTTGGATGTTAGCTCCTGCAGGGACACAGTATACATCCAGAGGACTGCCTTCTGGTCACCTGTTTAAACAACATGCATCTTTAGATTGAACTACATGTTTTTACTTTACAAGATTCTCTGCATGTGCATGATGAAAATTCTTAAAATATGTGAGTGAAAAGAAAAAATATTTTCCTTCTTTTCTTATGTATTTTCTGTAAATGCAATAGCTGGTATAAAATGTGTCACCCAGATGCTCAATTCAAGAAGCTTTACAGAAGTAAATCAATTAATCAACCTTATCCATGAATGAAAATGTCACCTACTATAAAGAGTTAGAATGCTGAGTGATCTATGCACTTTGCCCTATGTGGCATTACAGATAAATCATCAGGAAAAGTACATTTGACACAGAAAGAGTTAATGGATAGAATCTTATGGATCTATTCATAATCTACCCATTCATCTCAAGTTAATACACTCATTTGATTATTCCCCAATTTTATGAAAGTGTCATATGAGAAAGGGTACAGTTAAATCTAAAAGCAGGGAAATGAAAATTAAATAATAATGTCATGTTACTCTGAGTTCTTGCCATTTTGCACATATAATTCAAAATAATTATAGATTAGTATTTATTCTGTTAAAAGGACTCCACTAAAAGGACAAAAAATACACGCATTGCTACATTTTTAATGTTCGAAACAGGAAAAGGTCTAAATACATACAAGTAACAAAGCAGAAATAGAGTATGATATATTATTACTGTGGAATACATAATAGATACTTCAATACATTAAATGGATCTATATGACAATAAGGAAAATCATGTAGTGCAAAGACAAGCATGTTATTATCTAATATATTATTTCTTTCTTTACTAAGGTAGATATAATAATAGAAAGAACACCTTCGGCATAATAATCTGCAAGTTGTCACATATGATATAAACCATAAACTTTGAAACATATAGTTTCAAAGATAACCCAAATTTAATAATGATTATGTAATACATCATACCAAACTGATATCTATGTGTACTTGAGTGATTAAATGAATTTTAAAAGATGTGGAATCACATGCTTATATCTAAGAAATAAAGTAGGTGATGATCAAAAGATTCTATAATCAAACTAAATGCTGATTTCCTTACCAGTGAGATTTTCCTTACTTCTTTAATGAAAAACTTAAGCTCATGATTAACCTGTTATTTCTTCCTTCACTGAGGTAAAGGTAGTTGCAGAAGGAACAACCTATGCACTATAATCTGCAAATCATCAAATATGATGCAAATATAAGTAGACATACTCCTGTCCCTCATATGCATGTCCAAAGAAATATTCCTCAAAAACTAACAAACAAACAAAGAAACAGGGAATACATTTAATCACCACCAACATTTAAATAAATATCCCCAGTTCTTCATTTTCTCTCAGGATGAGGAAAATTCAATGTCATTTCCATTTTGTAACTTGGTTATTTTATTTATTCACATTTCAATTGTTATTTCCCTTCCTGGTTTCCTCTCCCCAAACACCTATCCCATCCCCTCTCCCCACTGCTTTTATGAGGGAGTTCCCTCATATATCCACTCACTCCTGCCTCAGCAGCCTAGCATTCCCCTCTATTTTTAAATTGTCAATAGAATTCGAATAAAATACATGATTTCTTAGATATAAAGTTGACATTGAGGATTCAAGACATAATGAAAAGAGGAAGATACTCAGCTTTAGGCTTCCATATTCTTGTTGATTTTTTTGACTCACATAAATTATTCTCTTCAGGAAAAATGTTTGTCAAATAATTCCTAAGACACAATCTCTAGCTGTGTCTACAAGGAAGAAATGCCAGCATTATCATTGTGCTTCTCCTTTGCATAGAATTGGCTTTGATTTTCTCAAAATCACTGCATACCATATATGATGTTAAGCTTTGATTGTTCTCATGCAGATGTGTACTAGATAATATTTTCCACCACAGGGTATTCATCTCATAAATATCCAAACAATCTTGTATAGACATATATCTCTAATATGGGGTAATAACTAACTAAAATTAGCTATTTTTGAGTGTGAGGGGGTGAAACTTCATCTTGTTTAATTGGCTTATTTTTAAAAGGAAATAATTTCTGAACATTTCTAAGGCATTTGTAAAACAAGGGGAGCGCTGAGGATATTTTCCTTCAGCAATTTTATGTGACCTTAAATATGGATTTGAGTAGAAGTTACAAGCTAATTTGAAAACTAATTCTGCATTAATAAGGCTTGCATTAATATGAACAAAGAGGGGACAGTACTACATGAAGTCACTGATAGAGGGGCAGAAATCAGGTGACAAATTTACTCAAGAAAATTGAATATAATGCCTACAAAAGAAAATCCTCCTTACGCAGAATAATCAAACCAAACACCTTGCAGAAAATAAAATTTTCTCCCTGTACTGTGACATATATATAATTATTAACAGATTTCTGAAATTTACTGTGTACATTTGCTTATTGTTTATTTGTTTATGTAATTTTCAAATGTTTGATTTCATCATCATTTTTCTACCGTAAGTAATTAAGACTCTATCCTTACTTCCCTTCTTATTCTGTTCCAGCATTTCCCATTACAGAATTTAAAATTAAGACTTCAACAAAATATCCCTGACAGATTTTTCTATTGGAAAACATCCTCTAAAAATTTGTCACAAATATTAAATATGAAATTAGGATATGAACAGAATGAATTTAAGTTATCAAAATCAATTAGCAAGCAGCTATATTATCAGAATACATGGTTCCTGAGAATTACCATTCTGCTAGAAAACAAGAAAATAAGAATGGATTATTCTATGATTTGTATTTACAGTAAAGATTTATTTTAAGTAATGGGAAAAAAAGGATGACATAAAAAATGTAAAATTAAAAAGCTTACACTTTCATGTTGGCCAATTCCTATCAGCATTTGAAGTAATTTCAACTCGTGACAATAAACTTTAAAAATACACTCTGACACAAAATAACTAGTAGATATTTCAAGTGGTAAAACTGAAATCAAATAAGCAGTATGCTCTGTGTATTTGTGGAATTGTAATTAAAATAAATGGGGCATTTAGCACTTACTCTGTGAATACTGAATATGAAAACAAGAGGCCCATCAGATTCATGTGACAAATGGGAGTTGCATCCCGACTCCTTGACGTTGACTTCCTTCCTTCTCTGTGATGATGAAGTTTCAAATCCAATCCTGCAGGGCACGTTTCTGGAGAAACTGCAGTCCAGTAGAAGAGAATTTAAGGGCACTGAAGAGACTTGGATGAAATCTCACCTGAACACTCCCCAAGGAAATTCTGGGAGCAATATGTCAAAAATAAATGTGTGTTTATTTTACCTATCCATGTTTAGCTTTTCATGTGTCCTTTAAAAGTATTTTAAATGGCTTAAGCTACCATATGACATACCATTACACAAGGTTTATGTTATCGGAAAAATGTATTCTAAAATATTTACCACTTTCTACACAGGAATTAAGTATTTACATACTCATTACATCTTGACCGTCTTCTTAACTATAAAGGCTTAAAGTCTATTAATAAAAAACAAAATTGTAAGTTCCTTAATGTAATAAGGGTCAAATTTAGATGACCTCATTTCAAACTCCTTATAAGATGCACCTTTTACAATGTCATTCCATGCCCCAAGGTATGTCATCAGGTTTATACTACCTAACTTTTCTCATACTATGTAAGTTTTTTAGTGTGTTATTTTCTATTTCATTTTGCTTAATACTATGATTTTCTTAAATTTTTATTTTTAATTATTTCTCTTATTGTTTGAGATGGTAATGACACCATTTCTCACTTTTACTTTCTCTCTCCAAACCCTCCTATATACCCATCCTTGTTCTCTTTCAAAGTTATGGCTACTTTTTATGATTAACGTGTTAAATACATTTCATATATATATATATATATGCAGTGTGTGTGTATGTGTGTGTGTGTGTCTGTGTGTGTGTGTCTGTGTGTGTGTATACACACACATAATACTAAATACATAACTATAACCTGATCAGTCTGTATACAGTTAGTTGTATTTATGTATCCAGACTGACCATTTGGTATGGTATAATTTACAGTAGTCTTACTTAGGGTTCACTCTTTCTTCCCTTCCAGTACTTCTTAATTTCCAGGATTTTTAACAGTCATCTTATTGATTTTTCCATGCTTTTCTAGGAAATTATTAAGATTATCAAAGAATGTATTGGCAAAAATGAAAGATATTTAAGGACCCACCGCAATATGAATGTGTGGTTGGATTTTACCAGAAATTTTTAGTAAATCTATATACTTTGATTTAAAGAGGGACATGATACACTTTTGTTGTTGTTTATATCCAGGCTCTTTTTAAAGAACTTACTCATGTGGTTTTGTTAGAACTAACTTATTTGGTTCTTTTTAAAATTATTTTATAATATTTACATTCTCATCATTGCCCCCACTTGGTCCTCTCTCATACAGTTCATCATCCCATTTCTCCTCCGCCTTAGCTCCAAGGGGGTACTCCAAGCCACCCCACCAGGGTTCTCCCTTCCCTGTGGCCTCAAGGCTCTCCAGGATTAAGCACATCTTCCTCCACGTGGACCTCTGCTACATATGTGCCAGAGAACTGTGTATGCTCCTGGTTATTGTCTCAGTCTCTGGGAGCTCTATGGAATCTGGGTTAGCTGAGACTGCTGGTCTTCCTATGGCGTTGCTCTCCTTTTCAGCTTTTTCAATCCTTCCCCTAATTCAACCATAGAAGTCCCTGCCTTCAGTCCAATAGTTGAGTGTAAGTATCTGTCTCAGTCAGCTGTTCATACGGCCTCTAGGAGGACAGCCATGCCAGGCTCCTGAGTGCAAACACATCATAGCATAGAAATGCCAAGTGTTGGTGCCTGCCCCACCCCATGATATGGATCCCAAGTTGGTCCATTCTTTGGAAATCCTTTCCTTTAGTCTCTTCTCCATTTTTGTGCCTGCAGTTCTTTTAGACAAGAACTATTCTGAATCAGGAATTTGACTGTAGTTTGCTAAACCTGTCCTTCCACTCGTGGCCATGCCTATCTACTGGAGGGGGATTCTTCAAGTTCCCTTTCCCCAGTGCTGGGAATTTTGACTTGAGTCACCCCCAAATAGTCCTGAGAGTGTCTCAACTCCCAGGTCTCTGATACTTTCTAGAGAGTCCACCTACCCCCAACTCCCTGAGGCTGCTTATATGCCTGCATTCTCTTGGCCCACTGGGCTTCTTTCCTGTCCCTTTCCCCTCCCAGTCCCTTCTCCTACTCATGTCCCTCCGTCTTCTGCCCTCCATGATTATTTCCTGCCCCCTTCTAAGTGGAAGTGAATCCTCCTCACTTGGGCATTTCTGCTTGATACACTTCTTATGGTCTGTCTGTAGGTTGTATCCTAGGTATTCTGTACTTTTTGGCTAATATCCACTTATCTGCAAGTCCATACCATGCATGATCTTTTGGTTCTGAGCTACCTCTCTGAGGATGATATTTTCTAGTTCCATCCATTTATCTGCAACATTCATAATTTCATCATTTTTAATATTTGAATAGTATTCCATTGGTTAAATGAACCACATTCTCTGTGTTCATCCATCCCTTGAGGTACATCTGGGTTTTCCCAGCTTCTGGTTATTACAAATAAGACTTCTATGAACATGATATAGCACACATCTCTGTGGTATGGTAGGGTGTCTTTTGGGTATATGCCCAAGAGTGTTATAGCTGGTTCTTCAGGTAGAACTATCTCAAATTTTCTGACAAACCACCAAATTGATTTTCCAGAGTGGTTGTACCAGTTTGAAATCCTACCAGCAGTAGAGGATTGTTCCTCTTTCTCCACAGCTTCACTATATTTTAATCTTAGCCATTTTGATTGGTGTGAGGTGGAATTTAAAAAGAATTTTTCAGATGTGTTTCCTAGGTACCAATGAGTTGTCGTGTCACATGGTGGGTGACTTGGTGGATAATAATTTATTTTTTTACATTTTCAAAGGCTAAAGTTTGAGATCACACTAGTGATGGGATAACTACTTGCTAAGGACTCTGAAGAGAATCTGTACCATGCACCATCTAGATCCTGAGTTTATAGGCCTTTGTGAAAGCTCTTTGGTTTGTAAAAATCTCAATTCAATTGGCCATCACTTTCACATAGCATTTCTCTGTGTGTGCTTATCTTTATTTCTTAAGTTATCTTTATAAAGAGTTCACCTCATGAACTATTTTATCATTATTATCTCTATGTCTAAATAAAGTACAATCTGAGGTAAAGAGAATAAGGATTCATACCATTGTTTTCTGTTGGACAAGCAAGAGAAATACAGGAATACCCACTCTTAAACCATGATAGGGTGTTTTGTGTCAATTTCTACTCCCTGGAATTGTATTCTGACAACTTCTATGAAAATCTTCATAACTCACTCTGATACTGTAGTTCTATCAGGTTCTTTTCTGCACTTACTAGAAATCTCCTATTCAAGGCCCTGGGTTCGGTTCTCAGCTCCAAAAAAAAAAATCTCCTATTATTTCATGTCATGGCTTATATCTTTATAAGGGAGGTCTCTACTTTCCTACACAGGCTTTCTTGAGATGTTTCACTGAGTTGGAAGCAATAAGGTGTATTCTCATGTAGAAAGCAAACATGACTGAATGACATGCTCTTTTTTTCTTTCCAAGTGGAGAGGCTTAATGTAAGGATGAGACAAAGGAGAGGGACAAGAGAGAGAAGAAGAGTAGAAAAGGAAAGTGTAGATGCTGGCCATGAGCACTTGGAGAGAAAGGGGGAGGGAGGATTGGAGAGAGAAGGGACAAAGAAGAAGAGGGGAAGAGCAAGAGAACAAGAGCAAGAGCAAGAGTGACATGCTCTTTTCAGAGGCAACCACATTGTCTAGATGTGAAAAACATATTTCTTTTTCAAGGAAGAAAAATCTGTTAGTGACAACCCAATGGATTAGATAATCAGGTGAAATTCATCACTTCCCCTCACTAAAGTTTACATTATATTACTTGGATTTCCATTCTTTTCTGTACTGAAGTGTTTATTTCAGCCAATATATCCACAGAAGTTGTACAATGTGTCTTATTGCAAAACACTGGAAATGGTTTATATAGGACACAGTCTACAGGAGCTGTGTGACAGCAAAAATGTGGATGCTATGTTCTTTATATGTTTGAAGGTAATATGGGACTCAAAATGTACCTAGAGGGCTCAGAGATGATTCAATGGTTAAAAGCCCACGTTGTTTTTGCAGAAGACCTAGATATAATTCTCATCATCCACACTAAAGTTCAATACCATCCTTAACAACAATTCTAGAAATCCAATTTTCCCATCTGATATCTGTGTGGATACCAGGCACAAACATGTTACACAGATATGCATTAAATATTAACACTCAAATACTAAAGTGAAATAAATGAAATGATGGACCTACTTTCAATGTGCATAATTTTCTTTGTCTTAAAAAAGAGAAGAAACTAATTATGATTCTGTCAACGAGAATCTAAAACTGAAAATCCAGGAAGAACAGGATCAAGTTGTAGCTACATGAGGACAACATGGTTAAGATTGAGACTTAAATGCAAAGAATTTAAAAAGAAGAGATATATAATACACTTATCTTTATACTCTGTTTTAGATTGTACAGATTTCTATTACCAATACAGAAACACAAACATAGTAATTATCATCAGTCTTTTGGCGAATTTCTAAGTTTGGATTATGTCTCATGACTGGAATGAGTGAGGATCTAGGTTCAATACCAGGCACTAGAGAAAAATAAAAATTAAAGGAACAGAAATAGAAAAAAAATTGATATAAATTTTATTTTCTGATTTACCAGTTTATGAAAGCAATAAAAGTCTCAGGGTAAAAGAATTCATACTTAGTATTTTCTATGAACAATAACACACAGGAAATCATTGAAATTACAAATATTCTTAGCACTAATACTTTTCAACGTTAGTATAGTAATAAATAATGATTAAATTAATATTCTGTTCTACTGTAAAAATTTCCATTTCTCCTTTACTAATAATATTATTTCCCAAATTAGATTCAAATTTCACTAAAGTAATTTATATTTGAAATGTAATATTTTGGTTTTAAACTGAAATACTCCTTTGGGTCATCCTGCTTTTGCTTAATCTGTCAATATGTCCACATACATTTTTAAAGCGATTGTTCTCTTTATTCTAACCAATATAGACATCTACTTTAAATTAACCTACATATGCCTCATTTAGTTGAACACTGTTTTTATAAAGAAAACACTATAATTAATGCGTGCAAGAGTAAGCTTATTAATGAAGTTAGAAGATAGCAATCAGTAGAAGGGTATAAGTATTAAAGAAGAAAAATTGGGACTACAACCCCAATATTGAGAGCAGAATATGAGAGATTCTCAGGAGTAAGCTCTTCTTTCTGCATTCTGTTAGTCTTCTAGTATTTTATCACAGAGAACACATGGGAAAAATTCTGAATCTATCATTAAATAGAAGAGAGATTTCTTCAAGTGTATGCATTTTCTTCTATACTAGCACCTGCTTCAGTTATTTGAAATCTGCCACAATTTGCTGAGTCTAGAGAATAAAATAAATTATGATATTATTAAAATATCTTAATAAAATAATATATAATTGAAATATATGTGTGTATATACAAGCATGAATGCAATAACGTAAAAAAATAGAGGTAGTGAATTTGAAGAAAAAGAAGGTGTAAATTGGAAGGTTCTTAGAGAGGAAAGGGAAGAATGTTGTACATATATTATCATCACCAAAATAAAAAGTAACTAACTGGAAGATGTAAAACTCATGAGACTTTGAATACAGGAAGTGATTATATAGATAGATAATTATTAGGAGAGAACTTCAGAAGGCAACAGGAAGAAGGGCAAATAATACAATTACAGACACAAGTGTGTTAGAACAGAAAGGATGGAGAGTGAGAAACACAGAATAAAACATGAACAAAAAAATCAAGTGTCTTCATATCTACCTATATTTCATGCTTTATCCCATGACTCAAAATTAACTCAAAACTGTGTTTCATTTTGTCTCTTTACTATATGAACTTATAATCCTCATGCCCTAAGAAGTTAGTATATTAAACATTAATAAAAACAATGTTATTAACTTCTAATTTAATGCAAATTATGAAAATAGACTGGAGACCTCATTTACTTTCTATTCTCTGAGACCACTCTCTTTCTCCATAATTTCTTCATGGCATTTTTCACCTCTGCATTCCTCAGTGTGTAAATCAGAGGGTTAAGCAAAGGTGTCCCAATTGAATAAAATGTAGCTATCATCTTGTCCATAGGAAATGTTGTTGCAGGGCGTGTGTATATAAAGATACAAGGTCCAAAGAAAAGAATGACCACAATAATGTGGGATATGCAGGTGGATAGGGCTTTCCTCCTCCCCTCAGCACTGTGGTTTCTTAGGGAACGAAGAATAATGACATAGGAGACCATCAGCATGAGGAAACTCACTGTACAAATGGCTCCACTGTTGGACACCAGAAGCAGGTTGATCATGTATGTGTCTGAACAGGCAAGTTTCAATAGTGGCTGCAAGTCACAAAAATAATGATCAATCTCATTGGGACCACAAAAGGGCAAACTCAAGGCCAGAAATATCTGCACTAAAGAATGCACACAGGATCCCACCCAGGCTATGGCCACCAGCATTCCACAGACCCGGCGGCTCATGATGGTCATATAATGTAGGGGCTTGCAGATGGCCACATAGCGATCCACAGCCATGAGAATGAGGATAAAGATTTCCAGACAGCCAAAGAAATGAAATGTAAAGACTTGGATTATGCACTCAGTGAAAGAGATAGAGGCTTGTTTCAGAAGGGAGTCCACAATTGTTCTAGGGGCTATGGTTGTAGAGAAGCAAGTGTCAGACAAGGATAAGTAGAACAAGAAGAAGTACATGGGACTCCCAAGGGCCTGGCTTGTCTTGATGGTAGCAATGATCAGCAAGTTACCCAGTAATGTCCCCATGTAAAAAAGCAAAAATACAACAAATAGGACTTTCTTCCTAAAAGGATCCTGCGTCAAACCAAGTAGAATGAACTCAGTCACATTGTTATTCAGCCACATTGTTTCTCATTAGTGATCAGATATCATTAATGTAAAACACCTTATCTGAAAAAAGAAAAAGACATTCATTTTGAGGTTGGCATATGATGTTATGGAGCATTTTAAGCAAAAGTAGCCCTCATTAAGGATATTCTGTCTGTTATTTTTTAAAAGATTTATTTATTTGTTTTCTGTAAGTGTACAAGTACACTGTTGATGTTTTCAGACACACCCGGAGAGGGCATCAGATCCCATTACAGATGACTGTGAGCCAAGATGTGGTTGCTTGGAATTGAACTCAGGATCTCTGGAAGAGCAGTTAGTGCTCTTAACCTCTGAGCCATTTCTCCAGCCCCCTGTCTGTTACTTTTTAATAAGTGATTCAGCACTTCTTCCTGAATTTTAGTGACCATTTATCTCCACTGTTGTCAGTCCCAAATATGGTTAGGAATGGTTTGATGTAAACTTTTCAAACACAGATCCCTGTTATCGCAATTATAGTTAATATTACAACTCAATGAATATAAAGTTACTATATGTGATCTATGCTACTTTTATCATCAACTTTAATTTTTCACACTTAATTAACAGCAAAGAACATAGTCAACTTAATATTTAACATATATTTGAACTTAGCATTTAACATAATTTGATTGCCTTGGTGTTTAGTGAAACAAATAGGAAGTTGCCTCTTAGTACCAAACCATGAAGAATATCATATATTTTTGACATATCATTATGTACATTTTGAAGAAATGATAATATATGTAATATTTCAAAAATCCTACAAAAATCTTCCAGATATTTGAATATAAACATGAGGAAAATAAATATTTCTAATTTCCAAATAATCTGAAAATTTTGAGGTACATCTTACCTAACACAATGTTTCAGAATAATAGTTCTTGCTGGCTACAAATAGCATTAATATTACCACTTTTAATTCTTTCTTGTATTGGATGATGTTTTAGCGCATTCAAAGTCTAGTGGTTATGATTAAATAAAATTAAAATGGTGGATATCATGGTTCCATTGTTTTCATGATAAACATTTTTATTCACATGTGTTAAAATCAACTGACAGAGGACTAGAGAATAAATGTAATCCCCAGTAGTTTTTAATAAACACTATATTCTTAGAATAGAGAAGTAATGCAGAATCCAAATGAAGGTATGGTTTTGCAGAAGATAAAAAGTAAATAGTCAGTGATTGACTCTTGATTCAGTTTGTTTCTACCTCAAAAGTCATTTACTCATTTTCAATACCAGAACTTTCAATTAAAAATTAACATGGAATATTATATTTTCATGATTTTTGCTTTTAAACTAAAAGCCTTTTCCCCCAATTATTTGTCCTCAAAATAATGATATATTACACATATAATCAGTTATACTTAAATTGAAGTGATATCTATTTATAAGCTACATGGAAAGCTTATATATCCCACCCACATAGTCACTGCATGATTTTGGAAGCTATTAGTCAAAGCAAGGATATAACGGAGAAGAGAGACACAAAATTATGTTTATATGCATTTAGGTTACTCTCAACAAATTTTCTTCTCTATCATAAGCTTGTGATGTTTTTTTCCTTTCTATAAATCAAAAATACTTGTGGGAAATTGCCAGATAGTTTTCATTGTAGCTTCTATAAATTTGGCAACAATCTTAGACTAAAAGAGAAGTGAATTATTTTATCAATTATTAAACTGACTCCATACTTTTAATTGTTGCACTAGATTCTTCCATGGCATGTTTGTACATGAAAATGACATGTATTTTGTGGATATGTTGATGGAAAAAATGCATTCACCTCAAATCATTTTCATCACTCCTTTGAGAATATAATGTTTTAGGTGTTTGCTATGAAATCTCCTTAGTTCATTCATTTCTGAAGCAAGTTCATTGTCTTCAAACACTTGCACAAAATTTTTATATAAGAAAATTTAAATTACTGGATTTAATAAACTTGGTAAAGGTTATACTTCTATATCAAACATTTATTTTCAATAATATTTTCATTATTTTCATCCACAGTCAAAATCATCCTCGGCTCTTGAACTTATAGCTCTTATGACCATTTTGACATTTTGAAACTCAAATTTAAAGAACATGCAAAGAATATTTTAATGATTTTTTGCAATAAGGAAAATGATTTCTGATTTATGAAAGGCTTTTCCTCATAGGATTTCTTATAGTAATGTACTAATATAATGTAATGTAATGTAATTATTTGAATGTTTCTTTAGTTTCCTTCCTGGAATAAATATGTAGAAAATCCATGCTCATAAGATATCACACTCCACTCTAGCAAACTCAACATCCTGTACATATGAATATCTAAAAGTTTATATTGAGCATTATCACATTCTTCTTAAAATGCCATGCTTATCTTGGAACTGATATGTTGGCTCAGTGGGAGAAGTGCTTGCTGGGTAAGATTATCTGAGTTCCAATCTCTGCCATGTAAAAACTCAGCATGATGAACTGCACTTAAAGCCCAGAGAGAAGGAGAAGGAGGAGGAGGAGGAGGAGGAGGAGGAGGAGGAGGAGGAGGAGGAGGAGGAGGAGGAGGAGGAGGAGGAGGAGGAGGAGGAGGAGGAGGAGGAGGAAAGAGGAGGAGGAGGAGGAGGAGGAGAATTGAGGAAGACATCCTGATATAAATTTCTGGCCTCTACGTATGGGTAAATACATCACTGTCTACACTGACACCTAGAATTAATATTCATCTGATTATTTTAGTGATTTTCTAACTAGAAATCATACTGAAATCATGACTTTGCTTAAAGCTCCCATCTACTGTATATGAAAAGAAGAAAATTAAGATCATTATTTATTTTTTAGAAAGCTCTAATACTTAAATGGTGGATTAGCAGTAAGGAATGTAACATGGTATGTTGTGTTTTAAATGGCTCTGCCATCTACAAAATGAACATTTTCAGAATCTGCTGTAGGGTTTGCATGCTTAACCTTGATATTTTCAGATCCCCCTAATAAAAATCTATTCTGCATGTCTTTACATATAACCCTATGTCCATTTCCTCTCCAGAACTATCACAGGTTTTTCAACAGGTTCTGAAAAGCATCTAATGTAAAAATCTGTTACACTGGCCTGAAAACAACAGTGCTGTAGAGATACTAGAGAGACTCTAGGGTGGCTCTATGAGATCTGCAAAACAGTAAACAGATGATGAGCTGATGATGTTGTAGTTGTTAGGAAAGAGCTGAATAAAAAACAACCCAGAAGAGGGACTAGACTAGAATGTGTTGTGACTCTTCCCATAGCTCGATGCTGCACTGCAGATTCCCCATTAGATGCATCAACACTGTCCAGGTCCCTATGATTTCTGATTCAGTGATACTGCTTTTCTATCTCCTAGGGAAATCCTACACTCTTTTTACTTTCATGAAAGGATAACCATTCTCATTGAAAAGAAAAACAGCTCTTTACTTATTCATAGAATAGCAGATTATGTCTCTGGGAGTTTTAATTTTCCCCACAGCAAAGAACAGTGAGTTTCTTCTCTTGTAGTGAAATTATAAGTGGAAATCAACTTGCCTGAGGACTCATGTTTTCCTGGGCTCTAACCTAGTCATCATATACTAGGTTTCTTAAATAGTATAAAATTTATATCTAGCTATTCTTCCTTTCAAATATTACTAAGCCGAAGACATAATCACTTTGTGTGGCCAAGAGTGTATCATAGGGGAGTGTTTTCAATAGAAAAAAAATACAAACAAACAGTTAAACAAACAAAAATACAAGGAACCAAGAACTCCAAAAGAAAACGGATGAAATCATCTAACCTGGGCTCACAGAGAGAAAACCAACCATCGGGGAGACTGAATGGGTCTGTGACCTAGGCCCTCCACCTATATGTACTTTATGGTTGTGCATCTTGGACTTCTTGTAGATTTCTTAACAATGGGCTCAGGAACTGTCTCTGGTGCTTTTGTCTGCTTTGACGTCTCTATTTCTCCTACTAGGTTGCCTCATCCAGGCATAATATGCATGAAGGTACCTAGTTTTATTTCTATTTGACATGCCATATTTGGTTAATATCTCTTTTATAAAGGGAAACAGAGAAAGAGTCTATGGGGCTAGGAGGGACTAGGAGGAGAGGAGAGTGCAGAATCTGATGTAATATATGAAAAATGAAATACTAGCAAGCGCAAGGCCTTGGGTTCGGTCCCCAGCTCTGAAAAAAAGAAAAGGAAAAAAAAGAAAAATGAAATAAAAACAACAAAACAAAAAACCAAACATAAATAAAGATTAACTGGGGACAAATACTGAGAAGGAAAATAAAGATTCTTACCCCAAAATATTTTCAGTATTTCCCTTGCTATTGTCACAGCACTTTTCTCTCACCATTAGTATATATTCATCACATATCATTAATTCATGTAATTTTGAAATGGATTCCATATTGTGCATGTTAGTCTTTTTATTTATATTTTTATTTATATTATATTTATATTAATTCTGAACATTCTCTGAAATTTAGTTGTTCATTTTCCAGAGAAATCTTGGATACGAATGAACTACAAATTGCAGTCTCATGATATTGGAGAAGAACTGTAAAAGTAGAGTATTCTATTCAGGTTTGTCAGTTAGAGATGGGAAAATTAGCATCTTCCAGAAGACTGTTCATCAGTAGTCTTTGTTCACCTTCCTCTGACTGTTGACAATGCACAAAATCTCTCCTCAATTTCTGGTATCTATAGCCCTTAGTAATATCCCATCTTATGCCACCACCTCAAAAGTAAAATATTTTGGAATTATTCAACATACTCCTGTGTCAATAAACTATGGTCAACTTTAACTGATGGAACACATCCTTGTCTCCTCACCATAATGACTTTTCACTCAAGTGATGTTTGCCAAAAGCTTTTGCTAACATCAGTGTAGTACTTTTGTCCAATTGTTTGTATTTAGCTTAATTCATTTTCATTATAGCAATAAAGTTTTAAAGTATTGGGCTATGTTTTTCTATACCTTGCTCAGAGGATGTCAGACTAATTCATATTTAAGGCTCCAAATGTGTTTTAAAATACATTGAATTAACTTGTTACAAGGGTCTGAGCTCAAAAAGCAAAAATCTATAACTTACCAGCTGGAGGGCTCAGCAAATTAACACCACTGTCTGTCCATCACCTTTTGAAGGCAGTCTTCCTCAGAGTAGTGGAAAACTAAATTTATTTTAGTGTCCCAGAGGGAATTTTTAACACATAATGATATAGCATATCAATATTCTAAAAGAAATTAGTCCCTAAAGTTATCATTATTTTTAGATAAGACATCTGAGTGATATCATAAATTCAATTTTGAATTCTATTTAGCCCACAATAACATTTATCTCACCCAGGAACAAAATGGAAAGCAAAGTATGGGGGTAGAAGCTTCAGACGTAAATGCACAAATACACATAAAAACAAACACATGCGTACATGCACACACACATATACACACAATTGTAAGTAGATAATAAAGTGGTTAGTGAAATAAGTGGATAGTAAAAGAATATAACTGCTCCACAAATACCTTAAGCTATCATTCAAAGTTTTAGTAGATAAAATCTTGAGCTCCTATAATGTTTAATGCTGTCTCCTTTAATTTATTTTGTTGCTTACTTAATTTTTATACAATATACATTTGATTACATTTTCTCGCCACAAAATCCTCATAGATCCTACCAAACTTCTAATCAGCTTCATGTTCTCACTTTCTCTTTCAACAATAAAAATAAAAAATAATCAAAAATTAAATAATATAAAAATTGTCAAAATCCCCCAGAACACATATCTTCATTTTTTAAATTTTATTTCAAAGGTAGACCTGTGCTATATTTGTGCCAGGGGCATTGGATTGGCCTGTGTATGCTCCTAGTTGGTGGCTCAGTCTCTGGGAGCTCCCCAGAGACTGGGTAAGTTGAGACTGCTGGGGTTGCTCCCACCTTCAGATTCTTCAATCCTTCTTCTAATTCAACAATAGGGGTCCACAACTTCAGTTCAATGGTTAAATGTAAGTATTTGCTTCTGTCTCAGTCAGGTGCTAGTAGTGCCTCTCAGGAGACAGTCATGCCAGGATCCTCTCTGTAAGGATATCATAGCATCAGAAATAGTGTTAGGCCTTGGTGCCATCCCATAAAATAGATCTCAAGTTGGATGGGTCATTGAACCACATTCCTTCATTCTTTTCTCCATTTTTGTCCCTGTCTTTTAGAGAGGAAGAGTTCTAGGTCAGAAGTTTTGACTGTATCTTAGTAACCCTTTCTCTCCACTTGACACCCTGTCTTCTAGAGGTGGGCTCTTTGAATTCCCCCTCCCCACTGTTAGACATTTCATTATGACTGGGAATGCAGAGAGACTAGATTGTAAACAAAGGCCTTCTCCTTAGATCCCCAGTGCATCTCGATGAAAAGAGGCAGACCATGGTTCCAAACAGTTTATTATTATCATGGTGGAAAGTGGATGGATAAAACCATACCCACAACTCAGTGTGGGCCTGAGATTAAATGCCTTTTTCAGGGAGGAAGGGAAGTTTATAGTCCTTATGTAACTGATGGCTACTAACTTATGGGGGGTGGTGGGCTTTGGTATGTGATAGGGGCCTGATTCCAGAGGCAGGCAAAGCTCAATCATCCCTTTAGGGTCTCCAGGGCTTCTCACCTTTAGCTCAACCTTACCAGGCTTCCTCTTATGGTCCACCAAAGCTGCTGCCATCAAGCCAAGAACTTTCACCTCTGGGACTAGCCAGAGTTCTCCTAACCTTCATCCCGAACCCTGGGCTTGACATAGCCTGCAGGCCAGACCTCTTGCTCAGGTCTTCTGAGACTGAAATGTTCAAGATCCATAGAAACCTATAACTGGGGATCCCCAAACCAGTCCCGGTTTTCAGATTGTGCTTCCCTTGTTGTTGTTTTTTTAAATTGGATATATTTCTTTATTTACATTTCAAATATTATTCCCTTTCCCGGTTTCCTGTCCATAAATCCTTATCCCCTCCCACATAAGGGCGTTCCCACCCCCATTCAACCCCTCCTTACCACCCCCTCCCACGACATTCCCCTGCATTGGGGTTCCAACTTGGCAGAACCAAGGGCTTCTCCTTCCACTGGTGCCCCAAAAGGCCATCCTCTGTTACATATGCAGCTGGAGCCATGGGTCGGTCCATGTATGGTGTTTAGGTAGTGGTTTAGTATCTGGAAGCTCTGGTTGGTTGGCATTGTTGTTCTTATGGGGTTGCAAGCCCCTTCAGATCTCGACCCTTGGATGCTTTCCTATGCTCCAGCAACTGCCCTGTCCTCTGCATGGTTTAAGTGCTGCCAAACTCTCTGCATTCCACTTCCCTAAGTAGCCATCCCTAGTGATGGAGCAGACTCAGGCCCACAACCCTACAATTCTATACCCCATTTTTAATTGGGATATTTGGCTTTTGGAGGTTAATTTTTTAAGTTCCCTTTATATTTTAGTTATGAGACCTTGTCAGATGTAGGGATAGTGATGGCTTTTTCCTAATTTGTAGGTTGCTGATTTGTGTTATCGATGGTGCTCTTTGCCTTACAGAAGTTTTCAGTTTCATGAAGTCCCATTTATCCATTGTTGATCTTAACGCCTGAGCCATTGGAGTTTAGGAAAATTCCCCCTGTGACAATGAGTTTGAAGCTCTTTCCCACTTTTTCTTCAATTAGAGAGTTCTTGAATTGGTCAACTACTTTCTGAGAATGATGCTTGCCATAAGGTGTGGTTGATATACAATGACACTCTACTTGAGTAAACAAATTATCCATTTTCCGATTGGTATAAGTTATATATAGATTCTTAGTTAGGAATAGGAACCAGTATCTACTTAGTGCTGAGACCACATCTGGTTTGAACCTGTGCAGGTCATAAGCAATCTCTTATAACCTCTGTGAGTTTATATGTTGATCAGTCCTATGGTTTCTGAAAGACATGGTAACCTTGGATTCATCTACCATTTCTGGCATCTACAATTTTTCCTCCTCTTTTTCTTTATAGATCTCTGACCTTGAGGGGAAATGTTTCAGAGTAAGTGTTCAAATATTTTCACTCTGTATTTTTTGCAGTGGTGAGTCTCTGTCTTGATTTTCATTTATTGCAAAATATAGCTTCTCTAATGAAGGTTGAGCAAGGCACTCTCTATGAGTACATAATAGGTTATCAGGAATCATTTAATTCCTAGGTTGCTTTAGCATAATAACATTGCTAGGTTTTTCTCATGGCCTATGGCCTACTACCCTCAGGTTCTTAGTCGTTTTACTACTGTCAAATATGAGCTTCATTATATGGAGTGTGCCTTACCTATTTTTTTTTATTTAAAAAAGTAATTGGTTAATCCAACAACATATGGACTATTATTGTACTTGTACAGAAAGGGAAGTGATAGTATAAAAGTAAAATCCATTCCCTCATTTGAACACATATCCTAAGGGCATCAAGATTTATACTTAAAATTATTCTGAAGAACAACATGCACAATAAAGCAGCATCTAATTTTGTACCTTTTCTATTTAATTTCATTTCTTTTGATAACTACTTTAATATGGTATCTCAGGTTAAATAATCATAAGGCAATACAGCCTTAAAAACCTATGTCACTCACAAACAAAAATATTTAGTAGACAGCTAAACATGTTTAAAATTGTAACTTTCCTGCAGATACAATGGCTTAGCAATAAAAGAGTTTGCCACCAAGCTTGAAAATCTGTTTGATCCCTGAGATCCAAATGGTAGAAGCAAAGAGTTGTCTCCTGAAATGTCATTCTTTGACTTACATATTTGTGGAATTATTTGTGACACACTCTCCCTACTCTCTCAAGCACACACACACACATACACACACACACACACGCACACACACACACACAGAGAGAGAGAGAGAGAGAGAGAGAGAGAGAGAGAGAGAGAGAGAGAGAGAGAGAATAAATACATAAAGGTCTAAAGTATAATTTTCCAGTCAGTGCTGAATAACATGAGATGGGGCAATGTCTCTCAAATAAAAGAGTTACAGAAAGAGTGAACCAAAAATGATCTGTCAGCTTTTACTAACATTTAAAGCATTTCTAAATGGGCACAAGAGTTGTGTTAGAGAATTGGGATTGTGATAGGGGTTGGAAAGATTGTTCAGTTGTTAAGAGCACTGACTGCTCTTACAGAGGATGAACACATACATGGCAGATCATAGCTGTCTGTAACTCCAATTCCCAGACTTCTAACATCCTCACAGATATGTATCCAGGGAGAACACCAATGAGTGAAAAACAATAGTAAATTATATATTGAAAAATAAAGTTTAAAAAGAAGAATCATGATTAAAAATCATGATGGTATAATGGAAATATTGGAATGTCCCCATGATAAATGGGAACTTCCTAATGATGTACAGTGGATGGAAGTATCCCCAAAGAAAATGTACTTACTTCAATTATTGAGGGCATTTGTAGTTTTTGCACATCGTATTTAAATATTTTTGTAGTTATGCATAGCCTGTTTAATGATGGTGATAATAAGATTTCACAGAGATGTTTCAATAGATTCTAATTGTTCACCTCTAACAATTAGATTAGTTTTCATTTCAATTTGAATATTTGAAATCATTTAGCATTTTTTCACTGCTTGTTTATTTGTTGCATTTTGATTATTTCAAAACAATTTTCTGGCAAGAAACATTTGATTAATATGAATAGCATAATCATAAGCATTTTAAAATGTATCTCATTAGAATGGAATTCCTAGGCTGCAATACATGGCAATATTCACCTGCTTAAGATGATAATCATATATTTCACACAAAATCAAGGAAATTGCATCTATCAGTAAGAAGGAAAAAAACTATGGAATATTTGGAAACCAATTTGGTAATTTGTGTACTATGAAGAAATGAGTGACTTGATGAATGCCATATTGCATTTTTTGCTGTTCTAAATAGGTGAATAGACGAATTAAACACATATAACAATCTTGAATTTGTATTTTCAGATATATTTTTAATTTGAATTGATCAAAGCCATCACATTTGTAACGTTTCTGAAGCGCAAAAATAGACTAATATCCTTGAACAAATTAGTTTCTTTGTGACTCAAAGCCTTACTATATTCATAAAAATATAAACATGTGATCCAGAAAGTTAAATTGGATTTCATGTATTATAGTTATGTGACTGAAAATATTTACTTAAAAATTGTGTTACAATCTTAAAAATGTACATTAATTACAGATAAATTGCCAAAGCAACCAGATGTATAAAAATGAAACTGTTAAAGTTCTGTTTCAAGCATCATAGTACTGTCTTGGCTAGAATGTCACTTGGGAACATAAAAAGGACGAACAGATGGCTCTCTCTAACCATATCTTTAATAAACCTGTGCTTTAAAAAACTTTTTAAAGTCAGACTCTGAATGTAAAATCTTTAATCTGTATGCATAATTAGGAGCTCCCTAGTAAAAGAATTACTTCCAATTTAAACTATAATTTAAATTCCACTAATTTTCAGACGATCAAAATTAAGTAATCATGTGCCAGTTATTTCTCAGTGGCATTATTTACTGGGCCTCTAAACTATATGCATATGATGCTCATGAAGATACAATCTTCAAACCAATCCTATGCCCAGAAATCTTTGAATACATGCTTCAGCTTTTGGCATATGCAGCAGAGAGGGGACAGATCATCCCCAGAGATGTACAGCACACTGTGGTCAGTATCTTCTTCCAACATGGGTCTCCAACGCTGATGCAATAATTTAATTGCTTGCAATGCTTGGTGCCAAAACTATTCATCCCCTAACAGCCACTGTTGCTTATCAACTCCCCAATGATATCTTCTTGCAGCCAGTAGTTTTTGGCAGGAAGAATCAGAGTTGGGCTACTAAAAATGACTCCTACAAACAGGGCCAATTCCCCAAACATAATAAAAGATTCTCTGAGCTCATTATGTTCGGAGACTTGTATGGTGTGGCGACTCTGGTGCCGTCTCTTGTCAGCTCTAACATCAATGCAATTTACCTCTTTCCTTTCACCCTATTCATGAAACCATGCCAACCCTGTTTTTATAACAACTGCTTCCTGAGATGAATTTTTTTCCTCTCCTCTCATTCAGAACATGGTGCTTCACCACGCTCTTTCAAAACATTCGAAACCTGTTTATTCCTGGGACTATCTCACACACACACACACATATGCATACACACACACACACACACACACACACACACACACACATATATATATATATAT
The DNA here is from genome assembly GCF_011064425.1 of Rattus rattus. Taxonomy (NCBI): domain Eukaryota; kingdom Metazoa; phylum Chordata; class Mammalia; order Rodentia; family Muridae; genus Rattus; species Rattus rattus. The sequence continues at coordinate 70,507,853 of NC_046158.1, forward strand.
ATATATATTCAAGACAACTAATAATATCTTGTGATTTATACACATTTTTTTCCTCAAACTTGAGTTGTTACTGAAGTTTTTCAATTTTTTAAAAAGTTTTTCAGGCCATTTTTTCCTTTAAAAAAAAAAGCAACCAACATCAATACACTGTACAAGTATAACAGACATTATAAATGCATGTCATTCCAAAATAGTTACAAGAAAAGTACAGTTTAGAGTCCACATCAACTTCTATTCTGTGCCCCAGGGAGAAAAACTACAGGTGTTGAATACATAGTTGCTACACGACAATCTGAAAAACAATGCAGAATTCCAACTTTGTTTTGAGGTGAATCAACTTCAATCTCCAGGCTTGTGTAGCTCAACAAGCACAATCATGCATTGCAACAAACAAACAAACAAACAAACAAAAACACAGGCTTCTCCATTCCAGAAAACAAGTATGAATGACAAGGTGCATAGTTGACCCTTCCCCACTCCTCCCCACCCCTACCCCCAAGAGCTTCCAACTTCACAGAGAACAAAGCCAGAAGGTCCATTGTGCTAAAGTCTGGCTGGAGACCACAAAATGGCCTCAGAATTGCTAGATTCAGCTCTGGTGGAAAAATCTTTCTCCTTAGAAGACATCAGTCAATGGCAAGTTCTCCAAAGCAATTGGCCAACAGTCTGTAGCCCTTTCACCGATAGCATCCCACACTGGCTGCTTTTCTCAGTGCTGCCATCATATCTGAGCAGGGAGCTCCATCATTCCAATTTTACAAGACTCTTCCAACTTTTGTTCACAGTTCCACTGAGGGCTTGGGGCGAATAGTGAGAAGAACCTTCACTCTCTCTTTCTGTTCAACCTTAGCCTCTGTTGTCAATCTTCCCTTTCCAATGACTGCGCTATGCAAACTCCAACACAGTCTTCCTCTGGATGGAGAATGGTATGGTGAGCTTCTAGTGACCTGCCCATTTGTAAATACAGACTTCTCTGTCACTAGTCTTCTCCTGGGCCTGGGAAAGGCTTGCTAAGGCTGATGCCCAAAGACTTTCCAGATGCATACAGGTAGAAATGGAGAAGGTTTCTGTGTTTTGCACTTTTATACAGTGTGTTCTTGATTATGTTGCTTGGTTTTTTGAAGGACTCTAATCTTCTCCAGAACTATTTTAAGGGCAATTCCTTTCCTCGCACACTGAAGTCTTTTAAATAGGAATATCATGAAACTTCACCTTGATCAATTATCAATCTTGACTTGAACATTTGATAGGTTGAAATTGAAATGCCCACGTGACTGCCATTTATATTTCGCTGTCTTCAACAAAACAACTGCACATTTTACTATCATTTCCATAATTCAAAATAAATAGCACTATTCATACTAGTCATACTGATTTGATTTGTTGTCACTCTATAAATATGTATTCTGTAATATTGATAAACAACCTACTTCTAAGTTGAATGTTTTTTAATATTTCTTCAATGTGGTTCTACACCAAGCATTAACCAGATTGATATTTGTATAATATGAATAACAATAGCATTAATTATTCAGATTTCCAACACTGAAGCACAATCAAGATGAATATAGTTGCACCTGACAAAAAATCAGATCAATGCCAAATCTTAACAGAGTAATATGGAAAAGGAAATTGTACAAGCTTTCTTCCCTTCAGTTTTAAAACAATACAATGTTGAGAAACACCAGAATACAGTTTCATGTTCCTGGCATAGGCTAATTAATAAAAGGCTCTAGGGAGACTAAAGTAGAATTATGATACTGGTCTGTTAAAATTTAGAGCAGGAATGTTTTCTCAAATGCCTGCACAAAAGGTTGATCATCAGCCTGTGACATTAATGGAAATCACAGAACTTTTAGAAGGTAAATCATGTTGTAGAAGGAAATTGTTTCATGCATATATAGCCTCGAAGAAATTATTGTTTTTTACCAGGTTTTAACTATTGATCTATCTTTCTATCTACCTATCTGTCTTCATGTTTCAAGAATTAAATACACCTATTTGATCGCTATATTAATAATTTCAATGTAATTTGCTGTTCTGTTATATGCCCAAAGCAAGATAGCCAAGAAAACACGATGGTAAACCTGTAAACCATGTACCAATGTAAGGTTTTCTTCCATTTGTTAGTCTTGGACATTTTGGCAATGTAATGCAGTTTATTACCACGTGCACTTATCCATATATATGAATGTACACACACATAAAATCTCTTCAAAAATATAAAATTTATACTGTAATAATATTTTTGTGTGTTTTGAGAAAAACGAGAGACATTAAAGGGGGCCTATTATTTCTCAAATAATATTATGTAAAATTGTTTTCAAGGTAAGGCATAGAAATAAAGAGGACAAAGACAAGTCCTACATTATTTTATACTTCTACTATACAAACAAATGAAGTAAGAAGACCATATGATCCTCTCAGTAGGTATAGGAATTGCCACTGATAAAATCCAATACCTCTTCATGATAACAGCCCTGGAAAAGTTAGGGTTATAAAGAATATTCTTAAATAAAGTAAAAAGTAGTATAGTGCAAGCTAACAGCCAACATCAAATTTGATGGAGAGAAACTCAAAGCTATTTCACAAAATCAGGAAAAATACAGGGTTTTCCACTCTATAACTATTCAATATAGAACTTGAAGTTTATCCATATAAAGAAGATAACTCAAAGAGACGAATAGAACACATATGGGGAAGGAAGAAGTCAGAGTATCACTATTAACACATGATATGATAGTCTACATAGATAGCCTTAACCTGTTCACTGGGAATAACTACAGTTGATAAAAATTTCCAGCAAATTAGCTGCATGCAAAATTAACTCACAAAAATCAGTACTCCTCTAAGTGTTAAATGAACTGAACAACATGTCAGGAAAACCACGCCTTTTACAATAGTTTCAAATAACATATGGTACCTGCACACAGGGAGAGCTGAAAGCCAGCAAACAGGAACAGCTACACACCTGAGACCAGAACACACTCTTCTCATAAATGGCTGAAAGAAAACAGGAAAATAGGTCTACAGCAGTCCTGACACACAGGCCTACAGGACAGTCAAGCCACTGTCGGAAACAGCAAGATAAGCTAGAGACAACCTGATGGCAAGAGGCAAGCACAGGAACCCACCCTGAGGCTGCAGAGCGAAGAGACCACCAACACTGCCCACCCCTGCCCACATCCCTGGCCCAAGAGGAAACTGTATAAGGCCCTGGGTTCCCCGTGGGAGGGCCCAGGAGAGGCAGGAGCCCTGCCTGAGACACCGCCAGAACCTGAAGGAAACAGACCGGATAAACAGTTCTCTGCACCCAAATCCTGTGGGAGGGAGAGCTAAACCTTCAGAGAGGCAGACACGCCTGGGAAACCAGAAGAGACTGCTCTCTGCACACATTACTGATTCCAGAGGAAAACACCGAGGCCATCTGGAACCCTGGTGCACGGAGGCTCCCGGAAGGGGCGGGCGAGATCTTCCCGGTTGCTGCCACTGCAGAGAGACCTGTGGGCAGCACCCCGAGAAAGCGAACTTGAGCCTCGGGACCACAGGTAAGACCAACTTTTCTGCTGCAAGTGACCTGCCTGGTGAACTCAAGACACAGGCCCACAGGAACAGCTGAAGACCTGTAGAGGGAAAACACACACGAAAAGCAGAACACTCTGTCCCCATAACTGGCTGAAAGAAAACAGTAAAACAGGTCTACAGCACTCCTGACACACAGGCTTATAGGACAGTCTAGCCACTGTCAGAATTAGCAGAACAAAGTAACACTAGAGATAATCTGATGGCGAGAGGCAAGCGCAGGAACACAAGCAACAGAAACCAAGACTACATGGCATCATCGGAGCCCAATTCTCCCACCAAAACAAACATGGAATATCCAAACACACCAGAAAAGCAAGATCTAGTTTCAAAATCATATTTGATCATGATGCTGAGGACTTCAAGAAAGACGAAGAACTCCCTTTAGAGAACAAGTAGAAGCCACAGAGAGGAATCGCAAAAAAAGAAAAATCCCTGAAAGAATTCCAGGAAAACACAATCAAACAGTTGAAGGAATTAAAATGGAAATAGAAGCAATCAAGAAAGAACACATGGAAATAACCCTGATATAGAAAACCAAAAGAAGAGACAAGGAGCTGTAGATACAAGCTTCACCAACAGAATACAAGAGATGGAAGAGAGAATCTCAGGAGCAGAAGATTCCATAGAAATCATTGACTAACTGTCAAAGATAATGTAAAGCGAAAAAAGCTACTGGTCCAAAAAACATACAGGAAAATCCAGGACTCAATGAGAAGATCAAACCTAAGGATAATAGGTATAGAAGAGAGTGAAGACTCCCAGCTCAAAGGACCAGTAAATATCTTCAACAAAATCATAGAAGAAAAACTTCCCTAACCTAAAAAAGAGATACCCATAGGCATACAAGAAGCCTACAGAACTCCAAATAGATTGACCAGAAAAGAAACACCTCCCGTCACATAATAGTCAAAACACTAAACGCACAAAAATAAAGAAAGAATATTAAAAGCAGTAAGGGAAAAAGGTCAAGTAACATATAAAGGCAGACCTATCAGAATCACACCAGACTTTTCGCCAGAAACTATGAAGGCCAGAAGATCCTGGACTGATGTCATACAGACCCTAAGAGAACACAAATGCCAGCCCAGGCTACTGTATCCTGCAAAACTCTCAATTAATATAGATGGAGAAACCAAGATATTCCATGACAAAACCAAATTTACACAATATCTTTCTACAAATCCAGCACTACAAAGGATAATAAATGGTAAAGCCCAACATAAGGAGGCAAGCTATACCCAAGAAGAGGCAAGAAACTAATCGCCTTGGCAACAAAACAAAGAGAAGAAAAGCACACAAACACAAACTCACATCCAAATATGAATATAACAGGAAGCAATAATCACTATTCCTTAATATCTCTCAACATCAATGGCCTCAACTCCCAATAAAAAGACATAGATTAACAAACTGATACGAACGAGGACCCTGCATTCTGCTGCCTACAGGAAACACACCTCAGAGACAAAGACAGACACTACCTCAGAGTGAAAGGCTGGGAAACAACTTTCCAAGCAAATGGTCGAAGAAGCAAGCTGGAGTAGCCATTCTAATATCAAATAAAATCAATTTTCAACTAAAAGTCATCAAAAAAGATAAGGAAGGACACTTTATATTCATCAAAGGAAAAATCCACCAAGATGAACTCTCAATCCTAAATATCTATGCCCCAAATACAAGGGCACCTACATACGTAAAAAGAAACCTTACTAAAGCTCAAAACACACATTGCACCTCACACAATAATAGTAGGAGATTTCAACACCCCACTCTCATCAATGGACAGATCATGGAAACAGAAATTAAACAGAGACGAGACAGACTAAGAGAAGTCATGAGCCAAATGGACTTAACGGATATTTATAGAACGCTCTACCCTAAAGCAAAAGGATATACCTTCTTCTCAGCTCCTCATGGTACTTTTCCCAAAATTGACCATATAATTGGTCAAAAACGGGCCTCAACAGGTACAGAAAGATAGAAATAATCCCATGCGCTATCGGACCACCACGCCTAAAGCTGGTCTTCAATAACAATAAGGGAAGAATGCCCACATATACGTGGAAATTGAACAATGCTCTACCAATGATAACCTGGTCAAGGAAGAAATAAAGAAAGAAATTAAAAAACTTTTAGAATTTAATGAAAATGAAGGTACAACATACCCAAACTTATGGGACACAATGAAAGCTGTGCTAAGAGGAAAACTCATAGCGCTGAGTGCCTGCAGAAAGAAACAGGAAAGAGCATATGTCAGCAGCTTGACAGCACACCTAAAAGCTCTAGAACAAAAAGAAGCAAATACACCCAGGAGGAGTAGAAGGCAGGAAATAATCAAACTCAGAGCTGAAATCAACCAAGTAGAAACAAAAAGGACCATAGAAAGAATCAACAGAACCAAAAGTTGGTTCTTTGAGAAAATCAACAAGATAGATAAACCCTAGCCAGATTAACGAGAGGACACAGAGAGTGTGTCCAAATTAACAAAATCAGAAATGAAAAGGGAGACATAACTACAGATTCAGAGGAAATTCAAAAAATCATCAGATCTTACTATAAAAGCCTATATTCAACAAAACTTGAAAATCTGCAGGAAATGGACAATTTCCTAGACAGATACCAGGTACCGAAGTTAAATCAGGAACAGATAAACCAGTTAAACAACCCCATAACTCCTAAGGAAATAGAAGCAGTCATTAAAGGTCTCCCAACCAAAAAGAGCCCAGGTCCAGACGGGTTTAGTGCAGAATTCTATCAGACCCTCATACCAATATTATCCAAACTATTCCACAAAATTGAAACAGATGGAGCACTACCAAACTCCTTCTATGAAGCCACAATTACTCTTATACCTAAACCACACAAAGACCCAACAAAGAAAGAGAACTTCAGACCAATTTCCCTTATGAACATCGATGCAAAAATACTCAACAAAATTCTGGCAAACCAATCCAAGAGCACATCAAAACAATCATCCACCATGATCAAGTAGGCTTCATCCCAGGCATGCAGGGATGGTTTAATATACGGAAAACCATCAACGTGATCCATTATATAAAACAAACTGAAAGAACAAAACCACATGATCATTTCATTAGATGCTGAGAAAGCATTTGACAAAATTCAACACCCTTCATGATAAAAGTCCTGGAAAGAATAGGAATTCAAGGCCCATACCTAAACATAGTAAAAGCCATATACAGCAAACCAGTGGCTAACATTAAACTAAATGGAGAGAAACTTGAAGCAATCCCACTAAAATCAGGGACTAGACAAGGCTGCCCACTCTCTCCCTACTTATTCAATATAGTTCTTGAAGTTCTAGCCAGAGCAATCAGACAACAAAAGGAGGTCAAGGGATACAGATCGAAAAAGAAGAAGTCAAAATATCACTATTTGCAGATGATATGATAGTATATTTAAGTGATCCCAAAAGTTCCACTCAGAGAACTACTAAAGCTGATAAACAACTTCAGCAAAGTGGCTGGGTATAAAATTAACTCAAATAAATCAGTAGCCTTCCTCTACACAAAAGAGAAACAAGCCGAGAAAGAAATTAGGGAAACGACACCTTCATAATAGACCCAAATAATATAAAATACCTCGTGTGACTTTAACCAAGCAAGTAAAAGATCTGTACAATAAGAACTTCAAGACACTGAAGAAAGAAATTGAAGAAGACCTCAGAAGGTGGAAAGATCTCCCATGCTCATGGATTGGCAGGATTAATATAGTAAAAATGGCCATTTTACCAAAAGCGATCTACAGATTCAATGCAATCCCCATCAAAATACCAATCCAATTTTCAAAGAGTTAGACAGAACAATTTGCAAATTCATCTGAATAACAAAACCCAGGATAGCTAAAACTATCCTCAACAATAAAAGGACTTCAGGGGAATCACTATCCCTGAACTCAAGCAGTATTACAGAGCAATAGTGATAAAACTGCATGGTATTGGTACAGAGACAGACAGATAGACCAATGGAACAGAATTGAAGACCCAGAAATGAACCCACACACCTATGGTCACTTGATTTTTGACAAAGGAGCCAAATCCATCCAATGGAAAAAAGATAGCATTTTCAGCAAATGGTGCTGGTTCAACTGGAGGTCAACATGTAGAAGAATGCAGATCGATCCATGCTTATCACCCTGTACAAAGCTTAAGTCCAAGTGGATCAAGGACCTCCACATCAAACCAGACACACTCAAACTAATAGAAGAAAAACTAGGGAAGCATCTGGAACACATGGGCACTGGAAAAAATTTCCTGAACAAAACACCAATGGCTTATGCTCTAAGATCAAGAATCGACAAATGGGATCTCATAAAACTGCAAAGCTTCTGTAAGGCAAAGGACACTGTGGTTAGGACAAAACGGCAACCAACAGATTGGGAAAAGATCTTTACCAATCCTACAACAGATAGAGGCCTTATATCCAAAATATACAAAGAACTCAAAAAGTTAGACCAAGAGGGAGACAAATAACCCTATTAAAAAATGGGGTTCAGAGCTAAACAAAGAATTCACAGCTGAGGAATGCCGAATGGCTGAGAAACACCTAAAGAAATGTTCAACATCTTTAGTCATCAGGGAAATGCAAATCAAAACAACCCTGAGATTTCACCTCACACCAGTGAGAATGGCTAAGATCAAAAACTCAGGTGACAGCAAATGCTGGCGAGGATGTGGAGAAAGAGGAACACTCCTCCATTGTTGGTGGGATTGCAGACTGGTACAACCATTCTGGAAATCAGTCTGGAGGTTCCTCAGAAAATTGGACATTAAACTGCCTGAGGATCCAGCTATACCTCTCTTGGGCATATACCCAAAAGATGCCCCAACATATAAAAAGACACGTGCTCCACTATGTTCATAGCAGCCTTATTTATAATAGCCAGAAGCTGGAAAGAACCCAGATGCCCTTCAACAGAGGAATGGATACAGAAAATGTGGTACATCTACACAATGGAATATTACTCAGCTATCAAAAACAACGAAGTTTATGAAATTTGTAGGCAAATGGTTGAACTGGAAAATATCATCCTGAGTGAGCTAACCCAATCACAGAAAGACATACATGGTATGCACTCATTGATAAGTGGCTATTAGCCCAAATGCCTGAATTACCCTAGATGCCTAGAACAAATGAAACTCAAGACGGATGATCAAAATGTGAATGCTTCACTCCTTCTTTAAAAGGGGAACAAGAATACCCTTGGCAGGGAAGAGAGAGGCAAAGATTAAAACAGAGACTGAAGGAACACCCATTCAGAGCCTGCCCCACATGTGGCCCATATATATACAGCCACCCAATTAGACAAGATGGATGAAGCAAAGAAGTGCAGAAGTGTAGATCGCCCTGAGAGACACAGCCAGAATACAGCAAATACAGAGGCGAATGCCAGCAGCAAAACCACTGAACTGAGAATAGGACCCCTGCTGAAGGAATCAGAGAAAGAACTGAAGAGCTTGAAGGGGCTTGAGACCCCATATGTACAACAATGCCAAGCAACCAGAGCTTCCAGGGACTAAGCCACTACCTAAAGACTATACATGGACTGACCCTGACTCTGACCTCATAGGTAGCAATGAATATCCTAGTAAGAGCACCAGTGGAAGGGGAAGCCCTGGGTCCTGCTAAGACTGAACCCCAGTGAACTAGACTGTTGGGGGAGGGCGGCAATGGGGGGGTGGGAGGGGAACACCTACAAGGAAGGGAGGGGGAGGGATGTTTGCCCGAACCGGAAAGGAATAACACTCGGATGTATATAAGAAATATTCAAGTTAATAAAAAAAAAAGAAAGAAAAACCATCAACGAATCCACTAAAAAAAAAAAAAAATGGAAATAGAGACAATAAAGAAAGCACAAAGGGAGACAACCCAGGAGACAGAAAACCTAGGGAAGTGATCAGAAGTCATAGATGTGAGCATCACCAACAGAATACAAGAGATAGAAGAGAGAAACTCAGGAGCAGAAGATTCCACAGAAAACATCAACGCAACTATCAAAGATAATGTAAAACACAAATATCTCCTAGCCCAAAACATAAAGGAAATCAAGGACACAACGAGAAGATCAAACCTAAGGGAAATGGGTATAGAGGAGAGTGAAGACTCCCAACTTAAAGGGCCAGTAAATATCTTCAACAAAATCATAGAAGAAAACTTCCCTATCTTAAAGAAAGAGATGCCCATAAACATACAAGAAGCCTACAGAACTCCAAATAGATCGGACCAGAAAAGAAACTCCTTGATCACGTAATAGTCAAAACACCAAGTGCACAAAACAAAGAAAGAATATTAAAGCAGTAAGGGAAGAAGGTCAAGTATAAAAGCAGAACTATCAGAATTACACCAGACATCTTATCAGAGACTATGAAAGCCAGAATATCCTGGACAGATATCATAAAGACCCTAAGAGAACAGAAATGGCAGCCCAGGTTACTGTATTCAGCAAAACTCTCAATTAACACAGATGGAGAAACCAAGATATTCCATGACAAAACCAAATTTACACAATATCTTTCTACAAATTCAGCCCTACAAAGGATAATAAATGGCAAAGCCCAACACAAGGAAGCAAGCTATACCTTAGAAAAAGCAAGAAACTAATCTTTTTGCAACAAAACAAAGAGAAGAGATTGGGTTAATTTGGACACACTCTCTGTGTCCTCTCATTAGTCTGGCTAAGGGTTTATCTATCTTGTTGACTTTCTCAAAGAACCAACTTTTGGTTCTGTTGATTCTTTGTAAAGTTCTTTTTGTTTCTACTTGGTTGATTTCAGCTCTGAGTTTGTTTATTTCCTGCCTTCTACTCCTCCTGAGTATATTTGCTTCTTTTTGTTCTAGAGATTTTGGTGTGCTGTCAAGCTGCTGATAAAAGCTTTCTCCTGTTTCTTTCTGCAGGCACTCAGAGTTTTCCTCTTAGCATAGCTTTCATTGTGTCCCATAAGTTTGGGTATGTTGTACATTCATTTTCATTAAATTCTAGGAAGTCTTTAATTTCTTTCTTTATTTCTTCCTTGACCAGGTTATTATTGAGCAGAGCATTGTTCAACTTCCATGTATATGTAGGTGTTCTTTCCTAATTGTTATTGAAGACCAGCTTTAACCCGTGGTGGTCTGATAGGACAAATGGGATTATTTCTATATTTCTGTATCTGTTCAGGCCTCTTTTGTGATTGATTATATGGTCAGTTTTGGAGAAAGTACCATGAGGTGGTGAGAAAAAGGTATATCCTTTTGTTTTAGGATAGAATATTCTATAAATATCTGTTAAGTACATTTGGTTCTTAACTTTTGTTAACTTTGTCTGTCTGTCTATGTCTCTGTTTAATTTCTGTTTCGATGATCTGTCCATTGATGAGAATGGGATGTTGAAATCTCCTACTATTATTGTGTGAGGTATAATGTGTGCTTTGAGCTTTAGTAAGGTTTCTCTTAGGTATGTTGGTGCCCTTGTATTTGGAACAGAGTTATTAAAGATTGAGAATTCATCTTGGTAGATTTTTCCTTTGATGAATATGAAGTGTCCGTCCTTATCTTTTTTGATGACTTTTGGTTGCAAGTCAATTTTATTCAATATTATTACTCCAGCTTTCTTCTTCAGACCATTTGTTTGTAAGTGGTTTTCCAGCATTTTACTCTGAGGTAGTGTTTGTCTTTGTCTCTGAGGTGTGTTTCCTGTAGGCAACAAAATGCTGAGAGCTCATTACCTATCCACTTTGTTAATCTGTGTCTCTTTATTGAGGAATTGAGTCCATTGATGTTGTGAGATATTAGGAATAGTGGTTGTTGTTTCTTGTTATTTTCATATTTGGAGATGAGAATAAATATAGTAAAAGCTATATACGGCAAACCAGTAGCTAACATCAAACTAAATGGACAGAAACGTGAAACAATCCCACTAAAATAAGGAACAAGACAAGGCTGCCCACCAGAGAACTACTAAGCCTGATAAACAACTTCAGCAAAATGACTGGCTATAAAATTAGCTCAAATAAATCATAACCTTCCTCTACTCAAAGGATAAACAGACTGAGAAAGAAATTAGGGAAACAACAACCTTCATAATAGTCCCAAATAATATAAAATACCCCAGTGTGACTTTAACCAAGCAAGTGAAATATATGTATGATAAGAACTTCAAGTCTGGAGAAAGAAATTGAAGATCTCAGAAGATGGAATGATCTCCAATGCTCATGGATTGGCAAGATTAATATAGTAAAAATGACCATTTTACCAAAAGCAATCTACAGATTCAATGCTATCCCCATCAAACTTCCAATCCAATTCTTCAGAAAGTTAGACAGAAAAATTTGCAAATTCATCTGGAATAACAAAAAAACCAGGATAGCTAAAACTACCCTCAACAATAAAAGGACTTCAGGGGGAATCACTATCCCTGAACTCAAGCAGTATTACAGAGCAATAGTGATAAAAGCTGTATGGTATTGGCACAGAGACAGGCAAGTAGACCAGTGGAATAGAATTGAAGAATAAGAAATGAACACACACACCTATAGTCACTTGATTTTTGACAAAGGAGCCAAAACCATCCAATGGAAAAAAGATAGCACTTAAAGCAAATTGTGCTGGTTCAACTGGAGGTCAGCACGTAGAATGCAGATCGATCCATTCTTATCACCCTGTACAAAGCTTAAGTCCAAGTGGATCAAGGACCACCACATCAAACCAGATACACTGAAACTAGTAGAAGAAAAAGTGGGGAAGAATCTCAAACACATGGGCACTGGAGAAAATTTCCTCAACAAAACACCAATGGTTTATGCTCTAATATCACGAATCGACAAATGGGATCTCACAAAAGTACAAAGCTTCTGTAAGGCAAAGGGCACTCTCTGTAGGAAAAAAATGGCATCCAACAGATTGAGAAAAGATCTTTACCAATCCTAGAACTTATAGATGGTTTATATCCGAAATATACAAAGAACTCCCAAAGTAAGGTGGCAGGGAGACAAATAACCCTATTAAAAATGGGTTTCAGAGCTAAACAAAGAATTGGCAGTTGAGGAATATCGAATGGCTGAGAAGCACCTAAAGAAATGTTCAACATCTTTAGCCATAAGGGAAATGCAAATCAAAACAACCCTTAGATTCCACCTCACACCAGTCAGAATGACTCAGATAAAAAACTCTGGTGACAGCAGATGCTGGCAAGGATGTGGAGAAGGAGGATCACTTACTTCATCATTGTTGCTGGGATTGCAAACTGGTACAACCACTCTAAATCAGACTGGAGGTTTCTCAGAAAATTGGACATTGCAATACCTTAGGACCCAGCTATACCTCTCTTGGGCATATAACAAAATATGCACCAACATACAACAAAGACACATGCTATACTATGTTCATAGCAGCCTTATTTATAATGTTAGAAGCAGGAAATATCCCAGATGTTGTTCAACAAAGGAATGGATACAGAAAAGTGGTATATCTACACAATGGAGTACTACACAACTATCAAAAACAATGACTTCATGAAATTCTTAGGCAAATGAATGGAACTAGAAAATATCATTCTGAGTGAGGTAACCCAATCACAGAAAAATACACATGGTATGCATTCATTGATAAGTGGATATTAGCCCAAATGCTTGAATTACCCAAGGTGCACAGACTACATGAAACTCAAGAAGGATGATCAAAATGCGGATGCTTCACTCCTTCTTCAAAACTGGAGCAAGAATACCCATAGGAGGGGATAGGCAGGCAAAGTTTAGAACAGAGACTGAAGGAATGTCCATTCAGAGCCTGCCCCACATGTGGTCCATACATATACAGCCACCAAACTAGATAAGATGGATGAAACTGAAGTGCAGGTTGTCAGAACCAGATGTAGAGCCTCCCCAAGAGACATAGCCAGAATATGGTAAATATAGGTGGAATGTCAGCAGCAAAAAACCACTGAACTGAGAATGGAGCCCATTGAAGGAATCAGAGAAAGAATTGAAAGAGCTGAAGATGCTTGAGACCCCACATAAACAACAATGCCAATAAACTAGATCTTCCAGGGACTTAGCCAGTACCCAAAGACTATACATGGACTGACTCTGGTCTCCAAATTCATAGGTCGCAATAAATAGCCTAGTAGGGGCGCCAATGGAATGAATCCCTGGGTCCTGCCATGGCTGGACCCCCAGAGAACAGGATTGTTGGGGAGAGGGTGGTAATGGGGGATGGATGGGGAGGGGAACACCCATATAGAAGGGGAGGTGAAGGGATTAGGGAGATTTTGCCTGGAAACCAGGAAAGGGAATAACATTTGAAGTGTAAATAAGAAATACCCAATTTAATAATGATGGAAGAAAAATAAAGAAAGAGAAAGGAAATGGTGCTACCAAGGCAGGTGAGGCACATGAAATATTTATGTATAAATTGACCTCCGTCAGTCAGAGCCCTTTCCTCTTCTCTGTGGACTTCTGACATTCAGCTATCATAGAGATTTCTGCCTCACTGTTTATTGTGACACGTTTTCACTGTGATGAAAACAATTTGTTCTCTCTTTATGTGTGGGTGCTTCTTCCAGTGCTTTCCTGCCTGAAGGTTCCTGTGGGCGTGTCAGTCAAGTCTTCTGGAGCGGTTCCTGTGGGCATGTCAGGCATGTCAGTCAAGTCTTCTGGATCTCAGCTAAGAGAACTTCCATCGGAGATCTCTTGGGCTCCAAAGGCCTCCTATTTTTGAACCATAGTTCTCTTCCTTTCCCTTTCTTTCTTTTGAATGTTTTCTTTAGGAATAAAGCTGACAGAAGGGAAAAAATGGGGTATAGAGCTAAATAAAGAATTTTCAAGTGAGAATTATCAAATGATTGAGAAACACCTAAAGAAATGTTCAACATCCTTAGTCATCAGGAAAATGCAAATCAAAACAACCCTGAGATTCCACCTCACAGCAGGCAGAATGGCTAAGATGAAAACCTCAGGTGAGAGCAGATGCTGATGAGGATTTGGAGAAAGAGGAACACTCCTCCATTGTTGGTGGGATTACAAACTTGTACAACCACTCTGGAAATCACTCTGGAGGTTCTTTAGAGAATTGGACATAGTAATACATGAGAACACAGCTATACCATTCCTGGACATATACTGCAAAGATGCTCCAAACTGTACCAAGGACACATGCTCCACTATTTTCATACCAGACTTATTTATAATAGCCAGAAGCTGGAAAGAACCCAGATGTCCTTCAACAGAGGAATGGACACAGAAAATATGGTACATCTACACAATGGAGTACTACTCAGCTATTAAAAACAATGGCTACAATACCATCCATTAGGCAAATGGATGGAACTAGAAAATATCCTAAGTGAGGTAACCTAGTCACAAAAGTACATACATGATATGCACTCACTGATAAGTGGATATTAGTTCAAAAGCTCAGAATACCCAAAAAAACAATTCACAGACCACCTGAAGCTCAAGAAGAAGGAAAACTAAAATGGCGATGCTTTAGTCCATCTTAGAAGGGGAAACAAAATACTCTCCAGAGGAAATACAAAGAGTGAAGCAGTGACAGAAAGAAATGTCATCCAGAAACTTCCCAACAAGAGATCTATCCCACGTGCAACCTCCAAACCCAGTCACTATTACTGATTCCAAGAAGGGCTTGCAGACAGGAGCCTGATATAGATGTTACATGGCATGTAGATGGCAGAGTCTGACAAATACAGAGGCAAATGCCCACAGCCAACCATTAGGCTGAGCACAAGGACCCCAATGGAGGAGTTAGAGAAAGGACTGAAGTAGCTCAAGGGTATCGCAGCCCCATAGGAAGAACAACAATATCGATCAACCGGACCCCTCAGAGCTCTCATGGCCTAAACCACAAACCAAAGAGTACAAATGAAGGGATTCATGGCTCTAGCCACATATGTAGCAGAGGATGGCATTGTCTTGCATCAATAGGAGGAGAAGCCCTTGTTCCTGGGAAGGTTCATTTCCCCAGTATTGGGGAATGCCAGGGTGTTGAGGTGGGAGTGTGTAGGTGGGAGTGGGAACACCTTCATAGAAGCATAGGAGAGGGGAGAGGTGATAGGAGATGAGGGAAATGTAAATACATAAAATATCCAATAAAAATACAAAAATACAAAAAAATAGTAAGAAGCTAACCACCAAAATACCAAACAACCCAAACAAAAAATGGGAACTAAACAGAGAATTTACAGCAGAGGATGGCTGAGAAGCACTAATGAAATGGTCAAAGTCCTTAGTGATCAGGGAAATGAAAATCAGAACACCCCTGAAATTCCACCTTACACCACTCAGAATAGCTAAGATCAAAAACTCACATGAAAGCACATGTTGTTGAGGAAGTAGAGAACTAGAAACACTCCTCCATTGCTTGTTCGACTGCAAACTGGAAATCAATCTGGAGGTTCCTCAGAAAATTGGAAATATATCTACTTGAAAACCCAGCTAAACCACTCTTGAGAATATATCCCAAAGGTGCCCCACCAGGCCACAGTGGCCCATGTTCCACTCTGTTCATAGCAGCCTTGTTTGTAATTGCCAGAAAGTGGAACCAACCCCAATGTCCCACAACAGAAGAATGGATACAGAAGAAAATTTTGTTCATTTACATGAAAGAATACTACTAAGTTGTTAAGAACGAGGACACAATACGTTTTACAGGCAAATGTATGGAAGTAGAAAATATCATCCTGAGTGAGGCAACTCAGATTCAAAAGGACATGCATGGTATGTACTGACTAATAAGTTAATGTTAGCCAAATATGTACAGAAAATCCAGGATTCAATCCACAGAACTTAAGAAGGATAATAAGCAGAAGGGTCCAAGTGAGATTGTCTCAAAGACACATGGGAGAAAGAAGATAAATCATATGGGAGCAGAGGGAGGGAGGGAGGGACCTGTGTGGAAGAAGGGACAGGAGGGGGAAAAGGGGAACATGATCAGGTATTGAGGGAATTAGGAGAGAAGCCCTGAGGGCTAGCGAAAGAATGAAAACAGGCTACCTCAGGAGGAAGAAGAAGGGGGCGTTCTCTAGTACCAAAGACCTTTGAAGTGAGAGACTCTCAGGACTGAAAGGGAGGGACCTTAGATGAAATGCTCTACAGTGGAGAGACGAACTTGTAAAGTCTACCTTCAATAGAAGGACACGATATTAAATGGTGGGATGGGGTCGCCATGCCACAGTCTAAAACTCTGACTCAGAATTTTTCCTGTGTCAAAGAACTGCAGGGACAAAAATGAAAAAAATCTTGAGGAAAATGAGATTCAGTAATAGACCCAACTTGGGATCCAACTCAAGGAGAGGGCCCAGGGCCTGACACTATTACTGAAGCTATGGTATGCTTCCAAACAGCAGCTGAGATGACTACACTATGAGAGGCTTAACAAGCAGGTGAAAGAGTAAGACGCAGATCCTTTCACCCAACCAATGGACAAAAGCTGGGATTCCTGTGGTTTTATTAGGGAAATGCTAGAAGAAGATTAGGAGGTAGGCAACCCCATAGAAAGATCAGCATTCTCAACTCACCTGAACTCTAGATATCTCTCAGACACTAAGCCACAAACCAGGCAGCATACACCAGCTGATATAAGGCCCCTAAACAAATACAGCAGAGGTCTGCCTGGTCTGGGCTCAGTGAGAGAAGACGCACCAATCATTGAGAACCTTGAGGCCTCAGGGAGTAGGGAGGTCTGGTGGGTGGGTGTGGCAACGTCCTTTTGGAGACAGGGATGGGAGTAGGTATGAGATGAGGAAGAGTCAGTGTGAGGACAGGGAGGGGATAAAGACTGGTCTGTAAAAAAAAAATAAAAAATAATAATTTTTAAAAAGGGAAAAAAAGGGGAAGGCTCCTGAGATATAACACTTGATAATGTTGATGATAATTTCTGTTTTCATGTACACCAGCAAACAAGTAAACATACACAAATGTATATGCTTGTTCTTTTGAGTGCACACACAAACACACACACACACACACACACACACACACACACACACTCACTCACACCCTTCCCTCTTGGATTTCTTTCATAGTTTTCTTTCATAGATTTGACTTAGTAATTCAGATGGCTGAATTCTAGCCTATTATATACAAAGCCCTGGTTGTTTGAGAGCACCTCAAGAACCAAGAATCTCATCATGTTGTAAATGGATGAAGGCTATCAGAATCAAGGACAGATTTAACTAAAATGCTGAAAATGAACCTGAGTTATTTGAGACATAATTTCTCTCTTGCTCTCCCATTGTGTGTGTGTGTGTGTGTGTGTGTGTGTGTGTGTATGTCCATATTCAGGGATTCATGAATGTGTTAATATATCTATATTACATATTGAATAATACACAAATATTTTATATTCTAGAGATTTATATGTCTCCAGATATTTTTAAATTTACAGTTTAAATTAAATTGGACATTAGTCATTTAAATACTTACAGTGACAACGATGAACTTAGTGCAAGTTCAAAAATTATAGCATCTAAGAGCTAAAAATATTTCAGTGGTTTTTACCATGTTTATTGAAAACTCAAGGTAGAATAAAACGAAACCCTAAATTAGTAATTCTTATAGAAAATTTTGTGAATGCATTAACTAAACTATTAGCAATGGAAAGTATTAAGCAAATTTCCCTTGGCATTTGTTAATTCTAGTGAAAGTATTATGAATTCCGTATCATTGACAGAGTTTTTACAGAGGTGTGAGAGAATAAGTCAGTACTTGATTTCATATGCATTAGGATGAATCGGTATTCATAACTATAGTCTGGCCTGAATAAGGTTTTGTTTTGTTTTAGAATTCAAAATGTGAATCCAAAAAAATCATTATTCAATTGAAATATAATTAAATTTTTCCATAAATGAACTTATCAAGAGGAAAATTTATTCTTGAAGGAAAAAGATATCAAGAATACAGTCCTGTTGTGAGGAAAAAAAATGATGGAGTACGTAAATCGGAGGTAAGCCCCATTAGACACCCTGAGCTCTTGTTACAGTTGTTTTTATATGTAATATACAAGCATGTTTCATATATTAATCACAATGTCTCATGAATTTGTCTTTCCAGATATTGATGAAATTTTATGCCAAATTCATTTTGAGGAAGAATAAAACAAAATGCACTATTTTACTTTGAATATGTGTAAAAGATTAAACAACGATTGGAATGGATTTTTCGGTATTTTTCCCACATTCCATTATAAACTGACACTTTATCTCCATTGATAGAACAAGGAAATTTAGAGTTATTTTCTGAAAATTCATTTATTTCAGAAAACACATAGCTAACTGAAATGTATAAAACTCAACTATCCTTGATAGTTGATATGTGATATGTGGCTGAATTGAAAGATCATTTTACTGATAACTATTCCATTATAATTATTTTCACCTCTAAAGTAAAAAATAAGAAAAGTAAAGCTACTAAGAAAAATGAAATGACCCCTACTTTATAAATTGACTTTTTGGGTTTTCAGTGCTCTGGATAACTTGTTATTAGGATAATAGGGAAAACCAGGTCATTCCATTTCCATGTTGCTAGTGTAGAGTTTGCTCAAGTGTTCTCTTTCTAATACTTGAATAAGAAGTACTCAATCCTGACTTTTTTCTTTTTGGATTCTGCTCCAATCCATTTCTATATAAACCAGCATAAAATAGCCCCTCACCTGTCACTAGAGGAAAATGCCCAATTTACTTAATCAAATTATATATCTCAACAATTTCAATAAAGTAACTCATACTATGTAGCTGCTCTTGTTTAACCCACACTATATACTGGCATTATATGGAACAGAAAAACACCTACAACTGAGATTTTGTGAGTGTTCTTCTGTCCACCTGTCCTAAATTCTGGTTACTTCTAGGAGCCACTGAAATCTGTAAAATGTTTTGAAACATGGCACAATGCAGAATGAATGACAAACAACCAGATACATACATTCTCTTTTCTTTCCTTTTCCCTTTTCTTTTCTGTTTCGTTTTGTCGTTCTTGTTTTTACATGGGTGCTGGAGATCCATACTCAGGCTATTGCCCTTGCTTCATGGGTACAGACACATCTATCAATTCCACAAATGTTCTTTACTTATCTGTTTATGATTTGCTAAACTCATTCTATACTTTTACAGTCTGCAATATGGGGATACAAGTATATCTTTTGTGTGTTTATTCAGTTAATTTTAATTTATGCACAGAAGTAGGATAATTAGACCATATGTTAATCCATTTTCAGTTTTTATGACCCATCATACATTCTCGGTAATGGACTTATTTACACTTTCCCAACAATATATAAAAGTTGTTTCTTATTCACATCTTCAACAGCACTTATTATATTTGTTTCGATCAGAGCAATTATAACAGGCATGAGATATTATCTCTCACAACTGCATCTGAGTCAATAATTTTCTCAAAAATATTTTTGAACCACTGTAACCACATTACTGTAGCAATGAACCTTCAATCATTCTTCACTGCTACTCGTACCCACAGTATTGAGACTGCTCAGTGTAGTACTTAAGTTGCTTTAACAAGTCTCGGTCTTCCAATCGCTTTTCAGTTTGTATTAACTATAGACAATCAAGTCAAATATGATTAATGACTTTGCTAAATAATGATTTTAATTATAGATTTATAAAACTATTTAATAACCTCCATCCATGCTTTGTCTCAAGTAACCACAGTAGTTATTCCTTCAAAAACATGCAGGATGCCTAAACAAAACTGCTAAGATACAAGATATAAGTGTTAATATCTTCATTTTGGAGGAAGGGGTTATCCTTTTTAAAAATTGGATATTTTCTTTACTTACATTTCAAATGTTGTCCCCTTTACTGATTTCTGCTCTGGAATACCCCTTTCCCTTTCCCTCTCCCTCTGTCTCTATGAGCGTATTCCCTCACCTACCCAACCACCCACCCACCCACTCCCTCCCATCTCCCTGCCCTGGCATCCCCCTACACAGGGGAGAATTGAGCCTCTCCTCTCCTCTCATTGATGCCCAATAAGGCCATCCTCTGATAAATATGTGGATGGAGCCATGAGTCTCTCCATGTGTACTCTTTGGTTGGTGGTTTAGTCTCTAGGGGCTCAGGTGGGGGTGAGGTTATGGTTGGTTGATATTGTTGTTCTTCCTATGGGGTTGACAACCCCTTTAGCTCCTTTAGTCCTTCTTTCTAACTCCTCAATTGCCCCCTGCCCCCCCCCCCGTGTAGAGTCCAGTAGTTGGTTTGCTCTGTATTTATCAGGCTCTGGCAGAGTCTATCAGGAGACAACTAGATCAGGCTACTGTCAGCATGTATTTCTTGACCTTCCACAATATTTCCAGGGTTTGGTACCAGTATATGGAATATATCACCAGGAGATGCAGTCTCTGGATGACCTTTCCCTTAGTCTCTCCTCCAACCTTATTTTCTGCATTTCCTCCTGTGAGGATTTTGTTCTCCCTTTTAAGAAGGACTGGAGAATCCATTATTTAGTATTCCAACTTCTTGATCTTTATATAATCTGTGAATTGTATCTTTGGTATTCTACGCTTTTGGCCTAATATCCACTTATCAGTGAGTGCATACTATGTTTTGTGATTGGTTACCTCACTCAGGATATTTTCTAGTTCCATCCACTTGCCTCAGAATTTCATGAAGCCATTGTTTTTAATAGCTGAGTAATACTCAATTGGGGAAATATATCACAATTTCTGTATCCATTCTTCTGTTAAGGGATGTCTAAGTTGTTTTCCAGCTTCTGGCTATTATAAACAAGGCTGCTATAAAAATAGTAGAACATATGTCCTTGTCATATTTTGGGGCATTTTTGGGTATATGCCCAGAAGTAATATCGCTGGGTCCTCAGGTAGTACTATATCTAATTTTCTGAGGAAACTCCAGACTGATTTCCAAAGTGTACCAGCTTTCAATCTCACCAACAATGGAGAAGTATTTCTCTTTCTCCACATCCTTGCCAGTACCTGCTGTCACCTGAGTATTTGATCTTAGCCACTCTGACTGGCATGAGGTAGAATCTCTGGGTTGTTTTGTTTTGCATTTCCGTGATGACTAAGGATATGGAAATTTCTCTAGGTGCTTCTTGGTCATTTGATGTTCCTCAGTTGAGAATTTTTTTGTTTAGCTCTGTCTCCCATTTTTAATAGGGTTACTTGATTCTCTGGTGTTTAACTTCTTGAGTTCTTTGTATATATTAGATATTAGTCCTCCATTAGATTGATGATTGGTAAAGATCTTTTCCCAAACTATTGGTTGCCATTTTGTACTATTGTCAATGTACTTTGCCTTTCAGAAGCTTTGTAATTTTATGTAGTCCCAATTGTCAATTCTTTTTTTTTTTCTGTAGTTCAGTTCAAAGATTCACTAAATACTTGTAATGTTACAAAGTACACATGCATTGGCAAATCTAGTCATGTGTTGGGGAATCTAGGTATTCGTGGAATACACAACTGATTCTATGTAAAAGTCCATATCCATTCATCCAGTCCAGAGTGGATCCTGAGTGCAATGTTAGTTTGGTTACATGATGGCAGTCTGTTTTCTTTTCTTTTTTTTTTTTAATCTTTATTAACTTGGGTATTTCTTATTTAAATTTCTTTTATTTTTAAATTTTTTTCTCCATCTTCATTAAATTGGGTTTTTCTCATTTACATTTCAATTGTTATTATGTTTTTCGATTTCCAGGCCAACATCCCCCTAACCTCTCCCCCTTCCATTCTATATGGGTGTTCCCCTCTCTTTCCTCCCCCCATTACCGCTCTTCCCCCAACAATCATGTTCACTTAGGGTTCAGTCTCGGCAGGACCAAGGGCTTCCCATTCCACTAGTGCTCTTACTCAATTGTCAATTCTTAATCATAGAGCATATGCCATTGGTGTTCTGTTCAGGAAATTTTCCCCTGTGCCTATGTATTCAAGGCTCTTCCCCATTTTCTCTTTTATTAGTTTCAGTGTATCAGGTTTTATGTGGAGGTCCTTGATTCACTTGGACTTGAGCTTTGTACAAAGTGATAGGAATGGATCAACTTGCATTCTTCTCCATGCTGACTTCCAGTTGAACCAGCATCATTTATTGAAAATGCTATCTGTTTTTCAATTGGATGGTTTAACTCCTTTGTCAAAGATCAAGTGACCATATGTATATGGATTCATCCCTGTGTCTTCAATTCTATTCCTTTGATCCACCTGCCTGTCTCTCTACCTGTACCATACAGGTTTTTTTTTGTTTTGTTTTTTTTGTTTGTTTGTTTGGTTGGTTGGTTGGTTGGTTTTTTTTTTTTTTTTTTGTATCATGATTGCTCTTGTAACACAGATTAAGGTTGGGATTGATTACCCAGCTATTCTTTTATTGTTGAGAATAGTTTTCACTCTCCTGGAATTTTTGTTATTCCAAATGAATTTGTGAGCTTCTCTTTTCAACTCTGTGAAGAATTGAGTTAGAAGTTTGATGGGGATTGCATTGAATCTGTAGATTGCTTTTGGCAAAATGGCCATTTTTTTCTATATTAACCCTGCCAATCCATGAGCATTGGAGATCTTTCCATCTTCTGAGATCTTCTTTAATTTCTTTCTTCAGAGACTTGAAATTCTTGTCATACAAGTCTTCATTTGCTTGGTTAGAGTTACACCAAAGTATTTTATATTGTTTGTGACTTCTGTGAAAGGTGTCATTTCCCTAATTTCCTTCTCAGCCCGTTTATTCTTAAATTACTACAACATAAGCAAACACAAATTTCAAAGCTCTTCAATATACACTTGACAATGAGTAGCCAACTAAGAACTGATCATTGAAATTACATGAGCACATCATTTTTGACTCTTAAGATGTTTTGCTAGTAACAGTCATGACCTATTCTAGCAGAAAGTTTTATCAAAATCATTTCAACTTCTTTACAGGTATCTTTCTATCTTTCATTTGCCATCAGATACCACCATCAATCTTTTCCACACTTTCTTCATGGCATTTTTCATGTCCTGATTCCTAAAAGTGTAAATCACAGGATTGAGCAAGGGAGTTAGGATGGTGTAAAATATTGCCACCATTTTATCAAAGGAGAAAGCAGATGGAGGCCGTGCATATATAAATATGCATGGAACAAAGAACAAAACCACAACTGCTATGTGAGATCCACAGGTGGAGAGTGCTTTCCATCGTCCTTCAGAACTGTGGGCTCTCAGCGAGAACAGGATGACACCATAGGAGACAAGCAAAATAGAGAAAATTATTATGCAGATAGACCCACTGTTGGCAACCACTAAAAGGCCAAAAATACGTGTATCAGTGCAGGCAAGTTCCAGTAATGGGAACAAGTCACACATGAAATGATCGATGACATTGGGTCCACAGAAGGGCAATTGCAGTGTGAAGATAATTTGTATGATAGAATGCAAGAAGCCCCCTGTCCATGCTATTCCCATCAGGGTACCACAGAGCCTCCAATTCATGATGGAAGAGTAGTGCAAGGGCTTGCAAATGGCTACATAACGATCATAGGCCATGGCTGTTAAGACTATCACTTCTACTGCTGCAAGGAAGTGTTCAGCAAAGAGCTGTATCATGCATCCTTCAAAGGAAATAGTTTTCTTCTCATATAGGGAGTCCACAACCATCTTTGGTGTGATGACAGAAGAGAAGCATGCATCCAATAGCGACAAGAATGCCAAAAAGTAGTACATGGGGCAGTCTATCAGTGCTGGGCTACAGACAATGGTCACCACAATTATCATGTTGCCCCCAACAGTTGCAATGTAAACAAATAAAAATACAATAAAAACTATTTTCTGGAATTTAGGGTTCTGTGTAAGTCCAAGGAATATGAATTCTGTTACCAAACTCTGGTTTTGCATAATTTGAAGGAGAATGTGAAATACAGCTATGTTCATGTGAACCTGTAATTATTAGGAAACAGTTCATCGAATAAGTTTATATTATCATCAACAAGTTGAGGTAGTAGTAAACAAATTTTTCTTGAGTGAGAGCAGAAGAAAACCAGGGCTTTGTCCAACACATCTACATACATTATGTGAATATATATGTATTATATATATATATAATACAGATTGTACATATGCATTTATATAGAGAGATTGATAGGTAGACATATATGTGATAGGCATAAATATAAATATAATAATAGCAGTTAAAGAAGAGATTGTGAGGTGCATAGGATTAATATAGTAGGAGTCGGAGAAGATAAGGAAGATAAGTGTGGGAGTAATATAGATTAGGTATACATGTACAAATTTGGTTTTAATAAAAGAAAAAAAGTCATTTCCTGAAGGCAGTGTTTGAAAACCATGTGAAATTAAAGTACTAGCTATTTTTAATCAGTAAAACACAAATACATGTTTTGACCTGAAGTAGAATAATTGAAAGCACTATAAAACCATTTACATGTTACACATATAGAGAAAATACTATGTGTTTATCATGTCTCCAATATTCTTGGAATGAAACAGAGATGAATAATATTACATGTCTGATCTTATTACTCAACAAAAGAACTGCAAAATATATTGTAGAAGCTATTGAAAATCTTAATCATATTAAAAGACATATTAAAATTGTCTTGAACGTCTGAGGATAACTGGAATGTCAAATGAGTTAATTTATCCTTAAAAAGGTATAAAGGCCTACAAGAAATATTTGTTTCTATTTGTAATGTGCTTGGTGAATGTGTCAAAATTTTTCTTTTAATTCATCATTTTAAACTGTGACCAGAATATGATATAAATGTAATACCTGTTGTCATGGTAAGAGATAATACAAGTTAAGGAACTGCTAGGAACTTAAGTTAAAAGGAGCAGTGGGATTATTGTTATTATTATTATTATTGTTTATTATTATTATTATTATTATTATATTTTTATTTTCTTGGTGAAAATTTTAGTAAGATGTGTTATATTCAAACTAACAAACGTCCTTAACCTGGTATTTTAACAAAGACTATCTGGTTCTAAAGTACAAGATCCTTCCTTTGGGATGATAATAGAAGAAAATTCATCCTTTCAGACAAGGGTATAGAGTAGTAGTGGTGTTTCTATACTCTACTTTCAGACGCAAAAATTGTTTGTTAATATATTATAGACACATTTTGAGCAAGATAACAGAAGAAACGGCAGAGAATTCAAAGTCATTATTCCAATCTGCCTCATATAAAAATTGAATTACATAAGAAGAAAATGTAGGCTGAATGTTTTAGAATCTTGAAACATTATAATTACTAGTTATATGTTCAATCTTGTTCCTGTTGATACAAACAGATTATTCAAGATATATTCTGAGGAGTTAGGAGGACTGAAGGAATTGAAGGGTTTTCCAACCCCATAGGAAGAACAACAACATCAACCAACCAGACCTCCCAGTGCTCCCAGAGACTAAACTACCAATCAAAGAGTACACTTGGAAATTCCCATGGTTCCAACTGCATTTGTAGCAGAGGATGTCTTTATCTGGCATCAATAGGACAGGAGGCCCTTGGTTCTGTGAAGGCTTATTTCCCAAGTGTAGAGGAATGTTAGGGTGGTGAGGCCGGAGTTGGCGGGTGGGTGGCTGTCTCGTTGAGGTAGGGGGGAGGAGACAAGATGGGGGTTTATGGAGGAGAGATCAAAGGGGAATAAGATTTGAAATGTAAATAAGTAAAATGACCAATCTTTTAAAAAGTTGTAGCATGAATGTTTCTATCTGATACTTTCTATATGCCACTCCTGGGTGCTGTAAGGGGAGCTCAGGCAAGCTGAGAAGTCCCAATATGTTTCTTTTTTGTTTGTTTGTTTGATTTTATTTTTGATTATTCTTTTTTCTTCCATCTTTATTAAATTGGGTGTTTCATATTTATATTTCAATTATTATTCCCTTTCCCAATTCCCAGGTCAACATCCCCCTAACCCCTTCTCCTCCCCTTCTATATGGGTGTTCCCCTTCCCATCCTTCCCCCACTACCGCACTTCCCCCAACAATCCCGTTCACTGTGGGTTTAGTCTTGGCAGGACCAAGGGCTTCCCCTTCCACTGGTGCCCTTACTATGCTATTCATTGCTACCTATGCAGTTGGAGCCCAGGGTCAGTCCATGTATAGTCTTTGGGTAGTGGCTTAGTCCCTGGAAGCTCTGGTTGGTTAGCATTGTTTTTCACATGGAGTCTCAAGCCCCTTCAAGCTCTTTCAGTCCTTTCTCTGAATCCTTCAATGGGGGTTCCATTCTTAGTTCATTGATTTCCTGTTGGCATTCACTTATGTATTTGCCGTATTCTAATTGTGTCTCTCAGAAGAGATCTACATCTGATTCCTGTCAGCCTGCACTTCTTTGCTTCATCCATCTTATCTAGTTTGGTGGCTGTATATGTATGGGTTACATGTGGGGCAGGCTCTGAATGGGTGTTCCTTCAGTCTCTGTTCTAAACTTTGCCTCCCTATCCCCTCCCAAGGGTATTCTTGTTCCCCTTTTAAAAAAGGAGTAATGCATCCGCATTACTTTTGATTATTCTTAACAAGGTATATTTGTACATGTACTTGACATTATTCATTGGTATTCCACAAACTATTTTAAAGGATTTTCCCATGTATTCAAAGACCAGTTTATGGTTTCTTTCCTTTTTTTTTTCCCCTTATTTATTTATTTATTTATTTATTTATTTATTTATTTATTTTCTTTTTTTTAATTGGACAGATTTCTTTATTTACATTTTAAATGTTATTCCCTTTTCTTTGTTTCCTGTCCATAAGCCCCCTATCCATGCCCCCTCCCCCCAAGGGTGTCTCCTCCCATGCACCCCTTGACACTCCCCTGCACTGGGGGTGCGACCTTCGCAGGAGCAAGGGCTTCCTCTTCCACTGGTGCCCAACAAGGCTATTCTCTGCTACCTATGCAGTTGGAGCCCTGGGTTAGTCCATATATATTATTTGGGTAGTGGTTTAGTGTCGGGAAGCTCTGGTTGATTGGCATTGTTCTTATAGGGTTGCAAACCCCTTCAGCTCTTTCAATCCTTTATCTAATTCCCCCAAAGCAGGTCCCGTTCTTAGTTTCACCTCTGTTTTTGACAGGCACAGGTTATATCTCTCAGGGGGGATCTATATCCAGTTCCTGTCAGCATGAACTTTTTAGCTTCATCAATCTTATTTAGTTTTGGTGAAGAGAGAGAGAGAGAGAGAGAGAGAGAGAGAGAGAGAGAGAGAGAGAGAGAGAGAATGGCTGTTCCTTCAGTCTAAACTTTGCTTCCCTATACACTACTATGAATACTTTTGTTCCCCCTTTTAAGAAGGAGTGGAAGCATCCACATTTTGGTCAACCTTCTTCTTCATCTTCCTGTGGTTTGTGGATTGCATCTTGGGTAATTCGAGCATTTCAGCTAATATCCTCTGATCAATAAGTACATACCATGTTTGTTTTTCTGTGATCGGGTTACCTCACTGAGGATGATATTTTCTAGTTCATTCCATTTGCCTATAAATCATGAAGTTATTGTTCTTGATTGCTGAGTAGTACTGCAAAGAAACCTTACTAAAGGTCAAAGAACCCATTGCACCTTACGCAACAATAGTAGGAGATTTCAACACCCTACTCTCATCAATGGACTGATCATCAAAACATAAATTAAACCGAGACATAGAGAAACTAACAGAAGTTCTAAACCAAATGGAATTAATAGATATTTATAGCACATGCCATTCTAAAACAAAAGGATATACCTATCTTCTTCTCAGCAACTTTTAATACCTTCTCCAAATTTGGCCATATAATCAGTCACAAAAGACTCCTCCCTGATACAGGAAGACAGAAATAATCCCATGCATCCTATCAGATCACCACAGACTAAGACTGGTTCTCAATAACAATAATAATGACAGAATGCCCACATATATATGAAGTTGAACAAATGCTTTACTCAGTGATAACTTGGTCAAGGAAGAAATAAAGAAAGAAATTAAAGACTTCTTAGAATTTAATGAAAATGAATATATACCATAACAAACTTATGGAACACAATGAAATCAATGGTAAGAAGAAAACTCATAGCTCTGAGTGCAGCCAAATGAAACAGGAGAGAGCATACATCAGCAGCTTGATAGCACACACAAAAGCTCTAGAACAACGAGAAACAAATACACGCAAGAGGAGTAGAAGGTAGGAAATAATCAAACTCAAGGCTGAGATCAACCAAGTAGAAGCAAAAGGACTATACAAAAAATCAATAAAACCAGAAGCTGGTTCTTTAAGAAAATCAACAATATAGATAAACCCCTAGCCAGACTAACCAGAGAGCACAGAGAGATTAAGATTACCCAAATAAACAAAATCAGAAATGAAAAGGAGATATAACAACAGATTCTGAGGAAGTTCAAAAAATCATCAGATCCTACTAAGATCATAAATAACTCCCTTAAATAAATGCAGGACAACACAAGTAAACAAGTAGAAGTCCTTAAAGAGGAAACACAAAAATTCTGAAAAAATTACACAAAAACACAACCAACCAGGTGAAGGAATTGAGCAAAACTATTCAAGAGTGAGAAATGAAAATAGAAACAGTAAAGAAAGCAGAAAGGGAGACAACCTCTGAGATAGAAAACCTAAGGAAAAGATCAGAAGTCATAGATGCAAGCATCACCAACAGAATACAAGAGACAGAAGAGAGAATCTCAGGGGCAGAAGATACCATAGAATACATCGACACAACCATCAAAGATAATGTAAAACACCAAAAGCTCCTAGCTCAAAACATCCAGGAAATCCAGGACACAATGAGAATATCAAACCTAAGGATATTAAGTATAGAAGAGAGTGAAGACTCCCAACTTAAAGGGCCAGTAAATATCTTCGACATAATTATAGAAGAAAACTTCTCCAACCTAAAGAGAGTGATGCCCATAAATATACAAGAAGCCTACAGAACTCCAAAGAGATTTGACGAGAAAAGAAATTCCTCCCATCACATAATCATCGAAACACCAAATCAACAAAACAAAGAAAGAATATTAAAAGAAGTAAGGGGAAAAGGTAAAGTAACATATAAAGGCAGACCTATAAGTATTACACTAGACTTCTCACTGGAGACTATGAAAGCCAGAAGATCCTGGACAGATGTCATACAGATCGTAATAGAATAAAAATGCCAGCCCAGGTTACTGTATCCAGCAAAACTCTCAATTAACATAGATGGAGAAACCAAGATATTCCATGACAAATCCAAATTTACACAACATCTTTCTACAAATCCAGCCCTACAAAGGATAGTAGATGGAAAACTCCAACACAAGGAGGGAAACCCTAGAAAAAGCACAAAATTAATCTCCTTGTAACGAAACAAAAAGAAGAGAGACACATAAACATAATTCCAACTCTAACAACAAAAATAACCAGAAGCCACACTCATTATTCCTTAATCTCTCTCAACATCAATGGGCTCAATTTCCCAATAAAAAGATGTAGAATAACAGACTGGATATGTAAAGAGAACCCAGCATTTTACTCTGTACAGGAAATACACCTCAGAAACAAAGACAGAAACTACCTCAGAGTAAAAGGCTGGAAAACAACTTTCCAAGAAAATGATCTGAAATAACAAGCTGTAGTAGCCATTCCAATATCGAATAAAATTTACTTTCGACCAAAAGTCATCAAAAGAGATAAGGGAGGACACTTCCTATTCATCAAAGGAAAAACCCACCAAGATGAACTCTCAATTCTAGATACCTATGCTCCAAATGCAAGGGCACCTACATTCATAAAATAAACATTTCTAAAGCCCAACATGTTTCCTTAGGCCCCATTTACTACTTGCTGGTCTTAATGCCTGAGATATTGATGTTCTGCTTAGGAAGTTGTTTACTTTATGAATCAATTGAAGAACTCAGCATGTGGGCACTGAGGTATTATTAATGCCTGAATTTTCAGGAGAAAATCCACAGTTGAAAATACAAATTTCTTGTTTCCCTTTTAAAAAAAGAGTGAAGCATTCGCATTTTGGTCATCCTTCTTGAGTTTCATGTGTTCTGTGCATCTAGGGTTATTCGAGCATTTGGGCTAATATCCACTTATTAATGTCTGCATAACATGTGTGCTTTTCTGTGATTGGCTTACTTCACTCGGGATGATATTTTCCAGTACCATCCATTTGCCTATGAATTTCATAAAGTCATTGTTTTTGACAGCTGAGTAGTATTCCATTGTGTAGATGTACCACATTTTCTGTATCCATTCCTCTGTTTAAGGGCATCTGGGTTCTTTCCAGCTTCTGGCTATTATGAATAAGGCTGCTATGAACATAGTGGAGCATGTGTCTTGGTTATATGTTGGGGCATCTTTTGGGTATATGCCCAAGAGAGGTATAGCTGGGTCCTCAGGTAGTTCAGGGAGGCAAAGTTTAGAACAGAGGTGGAAGGAACACCTATTCAGAGCCTGCCCTACATGTGGCCCATACATATACAGCCACCAAACTAGATAAGATGGATGAAGCAAAGAAGTGCAGGCTGACAGGAACCAGATGTAGATCTCTCCTGAGAGACACAGCCAGAATACAGCAAATACATAGGCGAATGCCAGCAGCAAGCCACTGAACTGAGAACGGGACCCCCATTGAAGGAATCAGGGAAAGGACTGAAAGAGCTTGAAGGGGCTTGAGACTCCATGTGAACAACTATGCCAACCAACCAGAGCTTCCAGGGACTAAGCCACTACCCAAAACCTATATATGGACTGACCCTGACTCCAACCTCATAGGTAGCAATGAATATCCTAGTAAGAGCACCAGTGGAAGGGGAAGCCCTTGGTCCTGCAAGACTGAAGGCCCAGTGAACGTGATTGTTGGGGGGAGGGTGGTAATGGGGGTAGGATGGGGAGGGGAACACCCATATAGAAGGGGAGGAAAAGGGTTTAGGGGGATTTTGGCCTGGAAACCGGGAAGGGGAATAAAAATCAAAATGTAAATAAATACTCAAGTTAACAAAGATGAAAAAAAAGTTTTCTTGTTTGCAGAAAAATGAAAGAATTTCAGACCATCCTGTGGTCAGAGACAGTACAAGTATGACTTGTTTCCTCTTCTTATTAATCTACTAAGATGCAGTGCAGTCAGAGGGGATTTTCCTGTCCCAATATCTCAATAGCATTCACCAAAAAAAAGAAAAGAAAATACAAGTTTGTACCTTCTAGTCTGAACCTGTGCCTTGAACAGACCTTGGGCGCTGGTTC
Organism: Rattus rattus; assembly: GCF_011064425.1. Lineage (NCBI taxonomy): Eukaryota > Metazoa > Chordata > Mammalia > Rodentia > Muridae > Rattus > Rattus rattus. Next base: position 70,539,615 of record NC_046158.1, read on the forward strand.
TGCACCCATGCACACAACAGTCAGAGGAAGCCCAACTCCCAGGTGCTGTAACATGCCCAGGATCACAGGTGAAGAGGCCACAATAAATAACTGCCCAACACCCTGAGTAACTGGTATGCACTGGAATTCAGGGGCACTGCCACCCCCACCCTCCCACCCCCCTAAGACCCCCTGCCTAGCCAGTGGCACAGTTTCATCTCAGTTTGAAACTACCCAGAGCAGACCTGAGGTGCTGGCTCTGCACTCAAACCTACAACACGCAGAGGGAGCCCGACTCCCAGGTGCTCTGAAATGCCCAGGATCACAGGATCATAAAGGAAGTTCAACTCCCAGGAGATTGGACCCACTCAAGAGCAGAGCACCAGAGCTCTGACACACTCAAGATCACAGATGTAGCCACAACATCTTTCCCAACACGCAGCAAAACTGGGACACTCCCCCACCACCACAGGAACCAGGGAAACACAACCCTTTGCCCAGCCAGAAGCACATGTTGCTTCCAGCTTGCATCTGTGCCCAGAGCAAACTCAGCACTCTGGCTCTCCACCTATCCCTGCAACACCCAGAGAAAGCTTGACTCTAGAGAACTCACACAGCAGGATCTCAGGAGCTTGGTCACACCAAGATTTCAGGATCCAGGAGGCAGCTTGACATCCAGGAGCTCTGACACACCTAGGATCTCAGGATCACAGGATTCCAGAATCACAGGATCCCAGAGACAGCTGGACTCAGAGGAATTTTGAAAGAACCAGGATCTCAAGAGGGACAGGCTCCAGTCAGAGACAGCAAGAGCAGATAGCACTAGATATAACAGATGGTGAGATGCAAGCTCAAAAATATAAGCAACAGAAATCAAGGCTACTTTTCATCATCAGAACCCAGTTCTCCCAATACAGCAAGTCCTGGATATGACATCACACCAAAAACGTAAGATTTGGATTTAAAATCACATTTCATGATGATGATAGAGGACTTTAGGAAAGACATATATAACTCCCTAAAGCAATAAAGGACAACATAGGTAAACAGGTAGAAGGCCTTAGAGAGGAAGCTGGGAAAACCCTAGATGTCCTTCAATGGAGAAATGGATACAGAAAATGTGGAACATTTTCTGGTACACAATGGAACTCTACTGAGCTATCAAAAACAATGACTTCATGAAATTCTTGGGCAAATGGATGGAATTAGAAAATATCCTGAGTGAGGTAACATAGTCACAAAAGAAAACACATGGTTTGCACTCACTGATATGTGGATATTAATTTAAAATCTCAGAATACCCAAGATATAATTCACAGACCATATACAGCTCAAGAAGAAGGAAGAACAAAGTGTGAATACTTTAGTCCTTCTTAGAAGGGGAAACAGAATACCCAGAGGAAGAAATACGGAGACAAAGTGTGGAACAGAGACTGAAGGAAAGGCCATCGAGAGACTGCCCCACCTGGGGATCCATCCCATATACAGACATCAAACCCAGACACTATGGTGGATGCCAAGAAGTGCTTACTGACAGGAGTCTGATATAGCTTTCTTCTGAGAGGCTCTGCCAGAGCCTGACAAATATAGCAGCAGATGCTCACAGTCGACCATTGGACTGAGCACTGGGACTCCAATGGAGGAGTTAGAGACAGAACTGAAGGGGTTTTCAGGCCATTGGAAAAACAACGATATCAGCCAACCAGACACCACATAGCTCTCAGGGGCTAACCCACCAATCAAAGAGTATACATGGAGGGACCCATAGCTCCAGTTGCATATTTAGCAGAGGATGGCCTTTTTGGGCATCAATGGGAGAAGAAGCTCTTAGTCCTGGGAAGGCTTGATGCCCCAGTGTAGGAGAGTGCTAGGGCACGGAGTGGGTGGATGGGTAGGGGAGCACCCTCACAGAAGTAAGGGTAGGGAGAAATGGGATAACATTAAATGTAAATAAAGAAACTATTAAATAAAATAAACAAATAATAAAATACAAATTTGTGTGGCTATAGCATTGCATTCTCTTTTGCCACATATTTGTCAACTATTGAAATTTGTATTTTCAACTTTAAAATCACTGTGTCATTGAAACAGTGAATCACTTATAAAACTCTTGGATAAAGTAAAATATTTTTTAAATTCTCCAGATATTTTGCAGAAATGCTCATAATCGAGTACTAGGGACTGTATACTCAAGTTATAGCAAATGTCTTAGAAATTTTATTCTCAATATTTTTTCTTTTCTCAAATACATTTGAGATCTGTTTAAAAAAGTACATATTATTTAAAACTTTTATGACTTCCTTATAACAATGATATTAGTAAGTAGCTTAACTGCTCAACTACAAGTTTTATCAGAAAGCTCAAATGTGAAAATATAAAAGCACAACTCACAATAAAATGTCCTTACCAATTCTAAGTATAATTCATCTCTTTAAATTTAGCTCCCTTTTTTGCAGCTAGTTTTTTCCGTGTGGTAACCAGATAAATATTTCAGCTCTTGAGTTCATTTTCCATAGGCTTCAACTGTGACTGTGTCCTCTCTTATGTAGAGAACTGAAATATAGTAGGGAAACCATTTTAGGCATATATAATATATTTTTACATATTTATTATATACAGTTTTATTAACATTTATTTATATACATATAAATGTCTTTATAAGCCTTTGTTAAAATGTCTGAATAAAGGAGTATAAATGTATACATATATACTGAATATATGTATACACACACACACACACACACACACACACATATATATATATATATATATATGTAAGTTGATCTTAAGGAGTGACAGCTAACACATTACTGTATGAATATAGAACTACAGGGCAAACTTAATGTAGCAATTCCCATGTGTTCTTAACACCAGTTCTCAACCCCTGCCTGTAACCAAAGTTATCCTTATCCATTCTCCATTTATACCTGAAAGAACAGGATAAAACAAACCCTATAAGGTTATTAAGTCATAAAATAGCCATTGTAATAATGTAAAAATATCATGATACAATTTAGCAGTGGCCAGTTTAGCCTCAGAAGAAAGAACAGAAAAAAGTGAAAAAGAAAAGAACATAAAACTTTTGACAAGTAAAAGGATCACAAAGCATGATCAATGTTAATGTTACAATGAGGGTGCAATGAACTTACTTTTAAAGAAAAGATCACATTATCTTCTGGCAGAGTCTAATCCCAACTCAGTCCAAAGTAAACTGTTCATTATGTATCATATTACTTCAGGTCCTTCAAATTTGATAAGACTCAGGTTTCAGTTTTGCAAAAGGGTTTAATCATTAAAATTATCACTAGCTTTCAAGTGAGAATCATATATACCTGTAGAGTCAGGAGATCCAATAGAAGCAGATAGCAAATTCTGAGATATAGCTGTTGCATCCAGACACATAGAAAAATGTATTAATTCTAATTCTTGTTTTTGTATGGAAAAGTTTGGTGAGTACTTATCTTCATAGCCATTAACAAATCTAAAATATGTTGTCATAATTACAGTAAGAAATAGCATTTTATTGAGGTACAAATGCATTTTAATTCCCTTAACAAATATAGTTATCAAATACAGTATTATAACCCACATACCTACTACATCTGTTACTGTTTGACATAGACTTATTTAACAAAGAAGAAAGAAAGAAAGAAAGAAAAAGGAAAAAAAGAAAATTGTGTAGGAGGCTAAAAGAAAACCAAATTCTGATATTAATCTGGAAAAAAGTAAATAGTATTTTTCAATAATTGCTATCCTTTCCTAAGAACAACAAAATTTCAATGCAGTAGTTAATTAGATATGGCCTACAGCAATAGTTCTCAACCTGTGGGTCTGGACCTCTTTGTTGGTTAAATGGTGGGCGAATTAAATAGGCATCACCTAAGATCGCTGGAAAACACTGATATTTATAGTAAGAATCATAGCAGTAGCAAAGTTACAGTTCTGAAGTAGCAACATATACAAGCAGAAACTCACAGGAGCATGTAGGCAAACACAGAGAGGTTGGAAAGGAAAGAGGGAGAGGTAAAGGAAAGAAGAAAAGTAAAGAAAACCAGGAATAAGAGAGAGAATGAGAGAAAAAAAGAGATGACAGTAGTAGCATAATAGTTCAGAAGCAAGGAGAATCAGCAGGATTTAAAAGGAATAGGAGACAGTGATGGAAATATTATAATACTCTGTGTATAAGTACTTATAAGTCCATATGAATTACTGTCACATAACTTGCTGAAAATAATGTGAAATTGAACAATTAATTAAATAGGAAACATGAATAATACACATAATAGTGGAAATTTGTCTTAATACAACTTTTGATGTTTAGTTTGGAGAAATATATTATTTCATAATGGTGACAAATGTGCTATAATGGTGTATGATGCCACTATGGAATGAAGCTCAGTGGGAATGTGCTGGAATGTTATCATATTCATGTTCCTCCAAGTTAAAAAAAACACTGAAGAGAACATTTAAATGTTCTCATTTCATATTAGCAAAAAACAGCAATAGTGGAGGGAAAGGCCATCAATCTGACAGAGATCAAACAAGGTATTATGGGAGGTTTAGGAGGGATGAAGTATATGGGGGGAAATAATTCAGTTATAATACCCCAAAATAAAACTATATTTTTTAAAAAAATACTAAATAATAATGTTGCCTAATATCAGTGAACAAACTACTCCACTTCAAGGTCCTTGGTTCTGAAAAGGTTATGGGCATAATACTTCTTAATAACATTCAGAAGAATGTCAATCCAAAGGAACAAATTAATACTGATGTCAACATTACTTACCCAGTGCCTGCATATACAAACTAATGTAACGATTTAAATGATAATATGTTCTTGCAAAATCATACTTTAAGTATTATACTTACTATGAAATATGTGTCATCCAAATGATCCTTTATCAGTATATAATTCCATGATCATAACACAATTGTATTCTTCATATTAGTAACCCAAATTCTATTATTTTATATCATATCATTCTGTGTCATGAATACATTGAAAATGGAAATATCTAAGCATTCAATAATAGTGATTTCTAATCGAACAAGAATTTTATTAAACTACAAATCATTAGTATAAGTAAAATATCCACATTATGAGGAGGGAATGATTAAACATTTAAAAGTACCTCTGAGGAAGTAGAACAAAATTAATGTAGATATTTTACATGTAATTTATAACCTAGAAGTGAGTAGAGATGTTTTATTTTCAGCATTTGTCTTTTTAATAGTGTCAAAAAAATTTAGAGTAGAAAATCTAGTTTTAAAACCCACAAAACCAACTCTCCTTCTCCTAGACAGTTGGATAGTCAGGGAAGTAGGGAGAACCTGGGCTGAACTGGGAAAAGTAAAATAATATGATCAAGAATGTATTGAAGGCAAAACTTTTAAATAAAAACTGTAAATGCACTTTTTTTTAAGTTTAGAAAGGAAATTAAGCTTTTAGATAATTGATTAGAAGATATGGAAATAAAGCTAGTGCTACACAACTTCTCTCATTAACTCCACTATACATGTATGATTAAAATTACAAATCCACATTTTCATATGTGGAACAACTTAATCTGTCCATATGTCCTGAAAATTATTCTGTGACTTTTGTTTCCAAAAGAACCATGTCTTGCCAGGTGATAGTAACCTATGACTTTAAGCCCAGCACTTGGGAGGCAGAGGCAGATGGATCTCTGTGAATGAGAGGCCAGTCTGGTCTAAGGAGAGAGTTCCAGGATAATCAGAGATACACAGAGAAATGCAACTTGGTCAAGGTGTGGCAGATAGAGTACATAATTAGATCAATAGCTTGAGTCACTCTAATATTTAGTGTTCTTCTCTGTGCTGTATGTCAAGATGTGGTTGTAGATGGAGCACATTTTATCTTTTCAAGCAATAACTATGTAGGACGGAGAATCACTTCCATCTCTATGATCCTGTCAATACATTTTATACAGTCTCAAAGCATACTAAATTTATTTTTAAAAAAATAGAATGATAAGAACATTAGTACACTAGACCGATGAGATTGTGTTTGGAAAACCTAAAGTCCTACTTAGATAAAATAGAAAATATTCATTTAGTGATTTTCTAATTTTTCTAGTTTTAAGCCAAAAGAAACTTTTTTTTAAATTTTGTAACAATTGAAGAGCTTTTGAGAAACATACTCAGAAGTATGAAAAGGGATTAAAAAAAAACAAAAAGGGATGGAGGAAAGGAAGGAAAAAAGAGGAAGGAGAAAGAAAGGAAGGAAGGGACAGAGGGAGGAACTGATGGTGGAAGGAAGGAAAGAAGGAAGGAAGGAAGGAAGGAAGGAAGGAAGGAAGGAAGGAAGGAAGGAAAAAAGGAAGAGAGAAAGAAAGGAAGAAATTAAAGGAACAGTTTTCACTCTAACAGCCATTACATTTAACACTTACAAAATGCTGACCTCTGGGCTCCATGTGTCCATTTTATTCCTGTATGCATCCATTGTGCTTGGTCATATAATCCATCTAAAAATGAGGAGTCTAAGCACCAGAGTTTGTGTGACTCTCTCACCATCAGTTACAAAGTGAAAGGCCCATGACTATATTAAACACAGTAGTCTGTCCACAGTATGCAAGTTTGAACTAGTTTTTCATAGTTTTAAAATCATCTCTGGAAAAGAAAAGGAGGGTTCTATATAACAACTCTGTGTAATATCTGAAGATAGCCTTCTCTTCTTCTCTGTGGAAACTTCTGTTTAGTGGTAACCGGATTACTATGTTTGGATTCCCCTCTTCCTCTTCCCTCTAGGAGAGAGAAGAGCAGCTGTGACATTCAGGTGGGAATGCTACCATCCTATTGTTAGTGATGTCTCCAGATAGCCTCCAATAAAAGAAAACCAAGGAGCCAAACTTTCCTCCTTGATTCCAGCTGAACTTTAAAGAAGTTTCTCTGAGAGGTAGTGAACCTGTGAGATTCATTCTTAGTTCCCTTGGGTTTGTAAAGAAGCAGCAGCACTGGTTCCCAAATATATTTTTGGCCAGTCTTTTACTTGATCAAGTGTTAATCATTTAGTAACTCACAGCTAATTTTGAGTTTAGTTTTTATGTTGTATTTGTACTTGAGATTCTATTTGACAATAATGCTTTAAAAATCACATCAAATTGAGGAATAAAGGCATGGAATATAGTATTTTAGAAGAATTCTACATAAAGATCTCTGTATCTGAATGTCTGAGACCTGTGACAAACAGCACAACCACTCATAAGGAAATAGATAATGTTTTGTAATAAATTTTTATGCAAAATATGAAGGAAATGAGTAATGTAGATGCTAGAACTGATACTATACATAACATATATGAAGAGATACAAATTAAGAATAATTATTTTTCTCTATAAAAATCAAAGTGAAGGATCAATAACTTGATATTGATAGATGAAATAGTTGCTAAAAATTGCAGAATTTTCTCATTTCTTTTTACCTAAAAGATGATGTGAAATACCAGTTTATTATAAGAAAACACAGCATTGGAACTTGCGTTGAGAGCTTGTGTGGTAAGAAATGTTAGTAACATCAACTGTTGGGTGGCAAAGACGGTAGAAACACTGTAAGGTTTATGTAAGTTAAATCACAAGTTCCAGGTGAGTCAGTGATAACTAGAGAGAACATTTCTCAAAAGGATGGCTTAGTGCATGAAGTTTGCAGTCAAACTTGACAACCTGAGTTTGATCCCTGAGAATGACATGGTAGAAGGAAAGAACTAACCCTCGAATATTTCCTCTGATCTCTGTAAACACTATGGCATATATCCACATACAACATACACCCACTTGATGAAACATATATGCGTACATATACATGCATATGTAGAGGAATTTTAATTCAGCAACATGGCTACTCTGGCAAGGGATCACATCCAAAAACCAAAGGAGAAAAGGGTAAGCAGATTTCTGAGTTCAAGACTTGCCTGGTACAGAGCAAGTTTCAGGTAAAAAAAGGTCCAGGTATGGAGGCTCATGCCTTTAATTTGAACACTCTGGAAACAGAGGCATTCAGATCTCTGAGTTGTAATTCATCAGTTCAGTGAGTGAGTCTAATCAGTGAGATGACAGGCAGTGGAGTGGAGTCTGTGACAGTTCAGTTCATGGAGTTCAGAGGCAATTTTTACAGGGACAGTTTCACAGGCAGGTTGTAGAGAGATGAAGCTAGACACAGGTAAAGACAGAATGAGCCAGAGAATGAGAAGAAGAGAGATTCCAACAGATTAAGAGTTAGTTTGATACCAAGCAGAACAATTCAGTAAGAAGCTGAGAGAAGCCAGATTGAATCATCTGTCTTGGAAAGGAGTTTGAGCTGCAGGAGCTGAGTTGAACCAGCCAGCCAGAATTCAGAAATAGGAAGAAAGGGTGAGCTTATTCAGCAGTAAGCCTCCAAGAAGACAATTGCATCAGATGAATAAAAGTTACTTTTATTCACACATACTGATTATATAGATAGATGATGACAGTTGATATAGATAGATGATAGATAGATGAAAAATAAATAGATGATAGAAAGATAGACAGGTAGATAGATGATATATAGGTAATATATTTTTAAAGCTAAACAAAAGAAATGAATAACTGAGGGAAAATATGGAAGTTGTTACAAAATACCATTCAGAAGGAGAGCACACCAAACTACTGGTGTCTTTATGCATTTTCATGCATTTCTTCTAACATAGTTTTATGTCTATTCAAGTATCACTTAAATAATAGTAGGTTTTAAGTGGTTCATAGGAAAATTCAGTAATAATTGCACTCAGAAGAAGCATTACATCCACAATCTATAGAATTTAGATATGTATATTACATTCTTTTACCTGAAAATATGGTGTGTCCTAATATAGAAGAATCACCTAGTATAATTCATATGTAAATCAGACTGACATTTGCCAAAATATCTCCTCCCAGTCAGATGCTAGCACTTTCTATATCCATGGATCTCCATTCAAATTGATCTAGGGTCTTATACTTTACTTTTTGCCCAAATTGGTTAATCAACTGTTCCTTTGTCTATTGAAAAAAATGACAGAGTGTAATAACATACAGATGATATTTGTAAATGAGTTAAAAGAAATAAGAATGGTTTTTAAATGGGTAAAAATTTGGGTGATATTTTATGTTTCAATAAGAGAAAAATGTTTAAAAGATATAATAACAATAACAAAAACAAACAAAAAACAAAAGAAAAACCAAGTCATATGGGGGTGAAATATGAATGAAAACTTAGCTTTTCCAAATGTATCTAGGATCTGGTGAGATAGCTCACTGGGTGCATGTGGGGCATGAAAGCATGCCCGGAAGTGCAGGTCAAGACCCAGAAACTCAGTAGGCACATACCTGAGACGTAGATGACTCTCAGCCCCCTGCCAGACTCCTGACATGGAACTCATGCCGTGCTTTTCAATGAATGAGATATGACCTGTGGCCACGTAGGCTCAAAACAGAATTCTCCAAGCTAATGTACTACTTAGAGGCTTAGAGGGCTTAGTCAATCACCTCCCCTTCCCTGCAAAAGGTATTTAATCTCAGGCCCACCATGGGAAGTGGGGTATGGTTTTACAAATCCATTTTCTGTAATGACAATAAACTGTTTAGAATCATGGACTGTCTCTTTTCATCATGGTCCACCATGGGGAGCCACGCAGAAGCTCATCACCCACAGAATGGCAGCTTAGTATCCTTTAGAAGGTCTCTCTGCACTCCCAGCCACAGCAGTCACCCAGCATGCATTTTCCAAGCTAAGGACAATCATCTCTGCTGGAACAAGCCCTGAGCTTCCCCCTCTCCTACATCCTGATATGGGCTAGATACTGTGGCCCAGCCTGAGGGTGCCAAACTCCTTTTCCTGCTCATCAGTGACTCCCAGTGGAGCTTGGAAGTCTAAAAGTCTGAGAACCTCAGAGTCCCAGCCTTGTTGCAGGCCCAGGGACATGCAGGCCAGCTCTGGCTTTCCCAGATCTCAGACTGCACTTTCCCTCCCTCAGACTGGTGCTTCGGCACTTCCCTATAGCCCAGCACTTACTCCAGCAGGGCTGTGGCAGCAGTGGTGTGGTGGTGACACCGGACAAGTGTAGTCAAACTCCTTGCTTTCAGCTTCCCCAAGTGGCTGTGTCTTGGGGGTGGGAGTGGAGTACAGATATGAGTTGATAACCCTACAGGTGCAGGCACTTATCACCAAACCTCATGGTCTGGATGCAGATGGTGGAAGAAGTTAAATACTTCCCACAAGTTGGTCTATAAACTCCACAAGATATGAAATGCTCCTTTCCCCTTTCCATAAACTTCAATAATTTTTATATACTTTAAACTAAAATAACTTTAAAGCCTAATAGAATATATCTACTACTCCACAAATTCCCATAGAATGTGCCTCAGTGGAAGAATAGATACAGAAAATGTTGTTCACTTACACTATGGAATACTACTCAGCAATTAAAAACAAGGGCATCATTAGTTTTACAGGCAAGTGGAGGAAGCATCTTACCTGACAGAGACTTGATGTACTAGAGAGGGGGAATTAGAGGCAGATATTCTCTCAGAAGGGAAGAGGAGGGGAATGAGAGTGTCTCTAAAACCAGGATGGGGACAGCATTTGGGATATAAATAAATAAATAAATAAATAAATAAATAAATAAATAAATTTAAAATAGGAAACCTATAAAAATAAAATGAAATCCCAACATTATTTATAAAAACTAGAAATTAATAAAACATTTTAAAATATAAAAGGCTTTATTCTCGTTTACTAGTGAAGATATTGTAAAATTGGCTAAAAGACTTTGAAGAAACACGCAAGAGAAAGCTTGTATTATTTGGAAAAAACATGGATTTATAGCAGATTCATTTAATTATAGAAAGGCATTGCCAAGTAAATTGTCTATGTATGGTAAGTTGTGAAGGCTTGGTGAAAGATGGACTAAAATTGGCTTCTATTTCCATAATAGATATGGAAATAATAGGCTAGAGTAGAGAAAAGGTCACCAGCAATGTGCTATGACTAACATGAGAGTGAAATTCTTCTGGTTTAAAAAGAACTGACCCAAATCCCGTGGGGAAGAGAGCTGAACACCAAATAGTACAGACATTCTGAGACTGCAGGACAGACTGGGACCTCTGCACAGCTCTGCCCACATCCTTGGTCCAAGGGGAAACTGCACAGTGCCTCTGGACACAGGGAAACAGGAACAGACAGCTGCCAGTACCTGCAGTCCTCGTCTGTTCTCAGGACTGAACTAAACCAGCCAAACAGCTCCCTGTACCCAAATCCCATGGGGAGAGAGCTGAACCCTCAGAAGTGTGGATAGTCCTGCGAAGTCAGAGAAGACTACCCTCTGCCCACAGTCTAGACCCAAGAGGGAATTGCATAGTGCCAACAGTGCCCGCTGGGTGCAAAGACCTAGGAGCAAACAGAGGCAGGACCCTTTGAGCCGAAAGACAGTCTCCAGGAGCTCTGACACACTTGAAATCAGAGCACCTGTTTTCAGAAAAGGCTGGAAGAAAACAGGAAAGTAGTTTTACAGGAGTGCTGACACAGAGGTCTACAGCAGGGGCAAGTCACTCGAAGAAACAGCAAGACAAGCAAACACCAGAAAGAACCCAATGGCTAGAGGTAAATTCAGGAACCTAATCAACAGAAACTAAGACTACTTGGCATCATCATAACCCAGTTCTCCCAACAAAGAAAATACTGGATATCCAAACACACCAGAAAAGCAAGGTTTAGATTTAAAATCACATTTTTTTTGATAATGATGGAGGACATTAAGAGAGACGTAAAGAACTCCCTTAAAGAAATGCAGGGAAATGAAGTAAACAAGAAAAAACCCTTAGAGAGGAACCATAAAAATCCCTAAAAGAATTACAGGAAAACACAACCAAACAGGTGAACGAAATGAAAAAGGAAACAGAAACAATAAAGAAAGCACAAAGCAAGACAAACCTGGATATAGAAAACCTAAGGAAGAGACAAGGAACTGTAGATACAAGCATCACCAACAGAATACAAGAGATAGAAGAGATAATCTCAGGGGTAGAAGATACCATAGAAAACATTGATACAACTGTCAAAGATAATGTAAATTGAAAGAGGCTCCTAGACCAAAACATACAGGAAATCCAGGACACAATGAGAAGATCAAACCTAAGGATAATAGGTATAGAAAAAAGTGTACTCCCAAATTTAAGGGCCAGTAAATATCTTCAACAGAATTGTAGAAGAAAACTTCCCTAACCTGAAGAAAGAGATGCCCATAAACATACAAGAAGCCTACAGAACACTAAATAGATTGGACCAGAAGAGAAATTCTTCCCATAATATAATAGTTAAAACACCAAATACACAAAACAAAAAAAGAATATTAAAAGCAGTAAGGGAAAAAAGTCATGTGACATATAAAGGCAGAACAATAAGAATTATACCAGAATTCTCACCAGAGTCTATGAAAGCCAGAAGATCCTGGGCAGTTGTCATACAGACCCTAAGAGAACACAAATGCCAACCCAAGTTACTGTATCTATCAAAAATCTCAATTATCATAGATGGAGATACCAAGATATTCCATGACAAAACCAAATTTACACAATATCTTTCTACAAATCCAGCCCTACAAAGATAATAAATCGAAAACTCCAACACAAGGGGGGAAACTACACCATACATAAAGCAAGAATATAATTTCCTTGCAGTGAAACCAAAAGAGAGACAAACATAATTTGACCTCCAAAAATGAAAATAACAGGAAGCAACAATCACTATTCCTTAGTATCACTCAATATCTACAGACTCAATTCCCCAATAATAAGACCCAACAAAGAAAGAGAACTTCAGACCAATTTCCCTTATGAATATTGACATGAAAATAATCATAAAATTCTTACCAAATGAATCTAAGAACACATCAAAACCATCATCCATCATGATCAGGTAAGCTTCATCCCAGGGATGCAGTGATGGTTTAATATACAAAAATCCATCAATGTAATCCACTATATGAACAAACTCAAATATAAGAACCAAATGATCATTTCATTAGATGCTGAGAAAGCATTTGACAACATTCAACACCCCTTCATGATAAAAGTCCTGGAAAGATCAGGAATTCAATGCCCATATCTAAACATAGTAAAAGCAATATACAGCAAACAAGTAGCTAACATCAAACTAAATGGAGAGAAACTTGAAGTAATTCCACTAAAATCAGGGACTAAACAAGGCTGCCCACTCTCTCTCTACTTTTTAAATATAGTACTCAAAGTCCTAGCCAGAGCAATCAGACAGCAAAAGGAGATTAAAGGGATACAAATTGGAAGGGAAGAAATCAAAATATCATTATTTGCAGATGATACGATAGTGTACTTAAGTGCACCCAAAAGTTCCCCCAGTGAAATATTTAACCTGCTAAACAGCTTCAGCAAAGTGTCTAGGTATAAAATTAACTCAAACATATCAATAGCCTTCCTCTATTCAAAGAATAAACAGGCTGAGAAAGAAATTAGAGAAATGACGCCCTTCACAATAGTCCCAAATAATATAAAATATTTTGGTGTGACTTTAACCAAGCAAGTGAAAGATCTATATGATAAGAACTTCAAATCTCTGAAGAAAGAAATTGAGGAAGATCTCAGAAGATGGAAAGATCTTCCAAGCTCATGGATTGGCAGGATTAATATAGTAAAGGTGGCCATTTTGCCAAAAAGCAATCTGCAGATTCAATAGAATCTCCCTCAAAATTCCTACTCAATTCTTTATGGAGATAGAAAAAGCAATTTGCAATTTCATTTGGAATAACAAAAAACCCAGGATACAGAAACCTGTACTGAACAATAACAGCACTTCTGGGGGAATCACCATCCCTGACTTTAAGCAGTATTTCAGAGCAATAGTCATAAAAACTATATGGTTTTGGTACAGAGACAGGCAGATAGATCAGTGCAACAGAATTGAAAACCCAGAAATGAACCCACACACTTATGGTCACTTGATCTTCGACAAATCAGCTAAAACCATCCAATGGAAGAAAGATAGCATTTTCAACAAATGGTACTGGTTCAACTGGAGATCAGCATGTAGAAAAATGCAAATAGATCCATTTCATCATCACATACAAAGCTTAAGTCCAAGTGGATCAAGGACCTCCACATCAAACCAGATGCCCTGGAACTAATAGAAGAAAAAGTTGGGAAGATTCTCAAACACATGGCCACCGGGGAAATTTTCCTGAATAAAACACCAATGGCTTATGCTCTAAGATGAAGAGTCGACAAATGAGACCTCATAAAACTGCAAAACTTCTGTAAGGCAAAAGACATTAGAACAAAACGGCAATCCACAGCTTGGGAAAAGATCTTTATCAATTCTACATCTGATAGGGGGCTAATATCCAAAATTCACAAAGAACTCAAGAAGGTAGATTCCTGAGAGCCAAATAATCCTATTAAAAATGGGGTGCAGAACTAAACACAACATTCTCAAAAAGCACCTAAAAAATGTTCCACATCCTTATTCATCAGGGAAATGCAAATGAAAACAACCCTGAGATTCCACCACATACCAGTGAGAATGGCTAAGATAAAAATTCAGGTGATGCTGGCGAAGATGTGGACAAAGTGGAATACTCTTCCCTTTTTGGCAGTAATGCAAACTGGTACAAACTCTCTGGAAATCAGGATGTTCCTCACAATATTGGATATTCCACTATCTGAGGGCCCAGCTATACCTCTCCTGGGCATATACCCAAAAGATGCTTCAACATACAACAAAGACACATCCTCCACTATGTTCATAGAAGCCTTATTTATAATAGCCAGAAGCTCAAAAAAACCCAGATGCCCTTCAAAAGAAGAATGGATTTAAAAATATGGTACATCTACACAATGGAGTACTACTCAGCCATCAAAAACAATGACTAAATGATATCCGTAGGCAAATGGAATGAACTAGAAAATACCATCCAGAGTGAGGTAACTCAATCACAGAGAAACACACTTGGAATGCATTCACTGATAAGTGGATATTAGCCAAAAACCTCGAATTACCCAAGATGCCATCCACAGACCACAGGAAGCTCAAGAAGAAGAATGACCAAAATTCAGATGCTTCTTCTTAAAACAGGGAAAATTATTCATAGGATGGGATATGGAAGCAAAGTTTAGAGCAGTGACTCAAGGAATGGCCATTCAGAGCCTGACACATATGTGGTTCCTATATATACAGACACCAAAACTAGATAAGATTGATGAAGCTAAAAAAAATGCATGCGGAAAGGGACTGGATATAGATCTCTCCTGAGAGACACATCCAGAGCATGTCCAATAAAGAGGTGAATGCTAGCAGAAAATCACCAAACTGAGAATAGGACCCCCTTAGGGGGAATTAGAAGGAAGTATTGAAAGAGTTGAAGGAGCTTGCTACCCCATAAAAACAACAATACCAGCCAACCAGAGCTTCCAGGGACTAAACCACTACCGAAAGACTATACATGGACTGACCCAGGGCTCCAACTGCATATGTAGCAGAGAATAGCCTTGTTGGGGCACCAGTGGAAGTGGAAGCTCTTGGTCCTGCCAAGGTTGGATCCCCAGTGCAGGGGAACATGGGGGGTGCAGTAAGAGGGATGTATGTTGACAATACTGGTATGTAGGAGGGGAAGGAGAGGGGATGGTGGTTTATGGACAGGAATCCAGGAAGGGGAATATCATTTGACATGTAAGTAAAGAAATATATCTAATAAAAAATTTAAAAAAATAAAAAGAACAGCAGTTGTCAGGATTGGATGGAGAATGGTCAAGACAAGGTATAGGATAGAGCTGAAGATGGCACACGACCAGGGAGGGAGCTGTGAGCATCTTTGTATCTCAGTCATTGTACTGAGAACAGTAATCACCACCCTTTTATCTATCTGAAAGTAGCGCTGAATTTTTTTTTAAATGTCCAGTTTTCTGTTCAATTTTTTCATGTAGAGACTCAAAAGTAATCCCAATAAAGGACTGTGGGGATCTGTTAAATGATTTTAGCATAGAACTTTGATAATTCCATTTACGAAATCTTAGCTAAGCTTTTATCTTCATGAGGTGATGATTTTCAAAATGAGATCACATGTTGATCTCATTTTTAACTTTATATTATTTTAGTTAATTAACTTATTTATATCCCAACTGAAGTTTCTAGTCCCTCCTCTTCTCTCTCTCTCTCCTACCCCACCCCCATTCCTCTCTTCCACTCCTCCCTTTCTCTTCAGAAATGGGAGACCTCAGTTGGATATCAACCAGTCTCTGCATATCAAGTTGTATTAAGACTTGGCTCATCTTCTGTTGGACCAGACTAGGTACCCAAAAAGGGGGGAATGAATCCAAAAGCATGCAACAGAGTTAAGGACTATCTCTGCTCCTGCTTTAGGAGTCACACATGAAGACCAAGCTACACATGCATGCTCTCTAGGTTGGCTGTTCGGTTTCTGTTATTCCTTATGGGGCCAAATAGGTGTTTATGCAGGTTTTCTTATAGTGTCCTTGACTCTGGCTCCTACATTCCTTCCTCCCTCTCTTTCCCAGGATTCCTGAAGCTGCACCTAATATTTGGTTGTGTATCTCTGCATCTCTTTCCGTCAGTTGTTGGATGACATCTCTCTGATGATGGCTATGTTAGGCTCCTGTCTCCAAGTATAACAGATTACCATTAACAGTGCCAGAGGTGAGCTTCTTCTCATAGCGTGGATATATATCAAGCTGGACCAGTCTTTTGCTGGTCACTACCTCAATTTCTGCTCCATTTTTACCCCCATACATCTTTTAGGCAGGGGGCAAATTGTTCATTGAAGGTTTTGTGCCTGGGTTGGTGTCCCAATCTGGCATTGGAAGTTATAGTAGATGACCAGTTCAGGCTCCATAACCCAATTTCTAGGAATCTTAGCAATAATAAACCTCATAGATTCCTAGGAATTTCCATTGCCCTAAGGTTCTAGCTCATCCCAGAAATCCACCCCCTCCACATTACAAGTTGTCTCTCTCAGTTTTCTCTTCTGTCCTCCCTCTGCCTCATTCTTCCTATTGCCATCCCCAGTCCTTCTCTGATCTAGTCCCCCTTCCCACCCACCCCCTGATGTTTGGCTACTTATCTTTTGAGTGAGATTCATGTGTCCCTCTTGAGCCCTCCTTGTTACTTTGCTTGCTTGCGTCTAAGGATTGTAAGTTGGCTGTCCTTTACTTAACAGCTAATGTCTACTTCTAAGTGAGTAGATAGCATATTTATATTTCTGACTCTGAGTTACCTCATGCAGAATTAATTTTTCTAGGTTCATCTTTTCACCTTCAAATTTCATGATGTATTTTAACGGTTAAAACTCCATTGTGTAATTGTGCCATGTCTTCTGTTTTCAATTCTTCCATTGAGGGACATCTAGGTTTCAGTTTCTGGCTATTACAAATAAAGCCAGTATAAACATAGTTGAGCAGTTGTCCTTGTGGTCTGGTGCTACATCCTTTGAGGGCCCAGGAGCAGTACACCTGGGATTTGAGGTAGATCTAATCACAACTTTCTGAGAAACTGACAAATTAATTTCCAAAGTTCGCACTTCTATCAGAAAGTGCAATGAAATGAAGAAGTGCTCTCAATGCTGCACACCTTTGCTAGCCTGAGCTGTCACTTGGTATTTAAAGTTTGAAAATTTTTCTGTCACTAAGAAGTGAGACATTTTATTCAAAATTCTTCAATACTAAAACAAAACAAAATAAAATAAAATAAAACCACTGTGATAGAATTTTTTCCTCCAAGTTTTCATTAAGAAATATATGTTCAAAAGTTGGGAAATGGCTTTTACATTTCATATAAACTCTTCTGAACCTTCTGTAAGAGAAAAATTGATGTCTGTACAAGAATTCCCATGCATACTTTTTCAGCTCTCAGGGAAACAAGAGAGAAAGATAGAGTAATTGAGGGCAACCAGGGCTATACAGTGAGACTCTGCCTTAAACAAAATTAATTGTTATGTCTGAATTCATATTTGGGATGCCCTACAGGGCAATCTTTCTTATAGGGGAGCAGCAATGTGAGGCTCTAAGTACAAGAATAGAAAAAATGTTGCTTTCAAAAAGCCTCTGGCATGTTGAAAGATACAAGTACATAATAATGATAACTGTAAAGTTCATTTGTAAATAGTTTGGTCTTTTAAAAAAAGAGAAAAGATGTTAAAATTTGGCTCGCTGAACTTTGAGGATATTTGTTCTTATGCAATGAATTAATCTTAATGAAAATTTCTCTCTACGTTTATAACAAAAACATTAGATTTTATGATTTTATTTTATCAATTTATAATGAAAACATTTCTATATTTCAAGTTCTACATTTTATGGCTTTCAGCTAGAAGGACACCTAATTGATCCATTGTTGCATAAGATCCACATTTGCATAATACAACACATATCATGTAATTATATTCTGCATTACTCACCCCAAGTTAATTTTCACATCTTTGGTTATTACCTTTTGTTACTGCAGAACCATTCTGTTTATAATTTTCTTCTCATACTGAGCACCGGGATTTATATATCATATGCTTTTCATTGATATTTTTTACCATTTTTATTGGATATTTTATTTATTTACTTTTCAAATGTTATTCCCTTTCCTGGTTTCCCCTCTGCAAATTCTCTCTCCCATCTCCCCTGCCCCTGCTTCTATGACAGTGCTCACCAGCCACACACCTACTCCAGCCTCCCTACCCTAGCATTTCCATACAACTGGGCATCAAGTCTTCATTGGACCAACAGGACCAGTGGCATCTCTTCCTATTTATGAAGGACAATGCTGTCCTTTGCTACATGCTAGAGCCATGCATCTCTGCATGTGAACTCTTTGATTGGTGGTTTAGTCTCTGGGAGCTCTGCAGGTTCTGGTTGGTTAATATTGTTGTTCTTCCTATGGTGTTGCAAACCACTTCAGGTCCTTCAGGCTTTACTCTAATTCCTACATTGGGGAACCCACCCTAAGTCCAATGGATGGCTGCCAGTTTCTGCCTCTGTATTTGCCGGGCTCTGGCAGAGCCTCTCAGAAGACAGCTACATCAGACTCCTGTCAGCAAGTACTTCTTGGAATCCCCAATAAGGCCTGAGTTTGGTGTCTGTATATGGGATGGATCCCCAGGTGAGGCAGTCTCTGGATATCCTTTTTTAGCCCCTGCTTCACTCTTTGTCTCTGTATTTCCTTCCTTGAGTACTTTGTTTTCCCTTTTAAGAGTATCCACACTTTGTTCTTCCTTCTTTTTGAGCTTCATGTGGTCCATGAATTGTTTCTTGGGTATTCTGAGATTTTAGATTAACATCCACTTATCAGTGAGTTCATAACATGTGTGCTCTTTTGTGACTGGGTTTTCACTCAGGATGATATTTTCTAATTCCATCCATTTGCCTAAGAATTTCATGAAGTCATTGTTTTTCATACTTGTGTACTACTCTATTGTGTACCACATTTTCTGTATCCATTCCTCCACTGAAGAATGTCTGGATTCTTTCAAACTTCTGCTTATTATAAATAAGGCTGCTATGAACATAGTGTGTTCTTGCTATATGTTGGAGCATCTTTTGGGTATATGCTGGGGAGTAATATAGCTGGATCCTCAGGTAGTCCAATATTCTGAGGAACCACCAGACTGATTTCCAGAACGATTGTACCATCTTGAAATCTCACCAACAAAGGAGAAGTGTTCCTGTTTTTCCATGCCACCATCTGCTATCACCTGAGCTTTTGATCTTAGCCATTTTGACTAGTATGATGTGGAATCTCACGGTTGTTTTGATTTGCAGTCCTCTGAAGACTAAGGATGTTAAACATTTCTTTAGGTGTTTCCCAGCCATTTGATATTCCTCAGCTGAGAATTCTTTGTTTAGCTCTGTATCCCATTTTTAATAGGGTGATTTGATTTTCGGGAGTCTAGCATCTTGTGTTCTTTGTATATAATGGACATTAGCTCTCTATCTGGTATAGGATTGGTAAAGACGTTTCCCAATCTGTTTGTTGCTGTTTTGTCCTAAAGACAGTGTGCTTTGTCTTACAGAATTTTTGCAATTTTCTGAGGTCCTACTTTTTCATTCTTGATCTTAGAGCATAAGCCATTTTGTTTTGTTTAGAAAATGTTCTCCTATTCCCATGTGTTTGAGGTTCTTTGCCACTTTCGCTTCTATTAGTTTCAGTGTATCTGGTTTCATGTGGAGGACTTGAGCTTTGTACAAGGAGATATGAATGGGTTGATTTGCATTTTTCTACATGCTGACCACCAGTTGAACCATCACCATTTGTTGAAAATGGTGCTTTTTATTCATTTTATGTTTTCATATTCACTGTAGGTCTTTTATGCTGTAATTTGTGTTTTTAAAAAAAGTTTAAATTACTCCTTTCAAAGGGAAGTTTGTATATGTAATACTAAGAGTAAACATAAGATCTTCATACACTCTTCTTTGATTTTTATCTCCCATTGTAGTCTACAAAGCGCTCTACAACAACCTGCATTCTGCTGAATTCTTCCTTCACTAGCTACCTTCCTCTTCTATATTGCAAGCATGTTACTCTTAGTTTCCCTTTACAACCCTCCATTCTCCACCACTATCATGATCCCCTTTTTAGTTTCCAAAATCTAGAAAATGTATACAAATGAAAATGTAGCATTTGTATTTCGGGGACTGGTATAATCCACTTAAGGTAATTTCTACATTGAGCTATTTTTCCTGCAAAATATCAAAATTACATTTTGCAGATTATTTTCTCTTTTTACACGTATGTACTAATCATATGTTGGTTTGTTTTCAGAAGGAAAGGATGTAGTGCAAGTCACAGTGTAAATGTAGAGGTCAGAGAACAACTTATATGAGTCAGTACTCAGATTCTACTATGTACTCTCTGG
Organism: Rattus rattus; assembly: GCF_011064425.1. Classification (NCBI taxonomy): domain Eukaryota; kingdom Metazoa; phylum Chordata; class Mammalia; order Rodentia; family Muridae; genus Rattus; species Rattus rattus. Next base: position 70,560,490 of record NC_046158.1, read on the forward strand.
TGGGTGGGGATTGAACTCACAGTGTCAGACATGATGAAAAACACATATACCAGCTGAGCCATCTCATTAGCACTTCTTTACCCACCACTGTTGGTATGGAATTCCTAAGTCTGTTTCTTAGCTACTTTGAAAACTGCACAATTTTCAACTAAAAGTCATCAAAGGAGATAAGGGAGGACACTTCATGTTCATCAAAGGAAAACTCCATGAAGATGAACTCTCAATCCTAAATATATATGCTCCAAATACAAGGGCACCTACATACATAAAAGAAACCTTACTAAAGCTCAAAGCACACATTGCACCTCACAAAATAATAATAAGAGATTTCAACACCCCACCCTCATTCATCAATGGACAGATCATGGAACCAAAAATTAAAGAGAGACATAGACAGACTAAAAGAAGTCAAGAACCAGATGGACTTAACAGATATTTATATATCATTCTATCCTAAAACAAAAGGATATACCTGCTTCTTACCACCTCATGGTACTTTCTCCAAAATTGACCATATAATTGGTCATAAAACAGACCTCAACAGATAGAGAAAGATAGAAATAATCCCATGTGTCCTATCAGACCACAACAGGCTAAAGCTGGTCTTCAATAACAATAAGGGAAGAACGCTCACATATACGTGGACGTAGAACAATGCTCTACTCAATGATAACTTGGTCAAGGAAGAAATAAAGAAAGAAATTAAAGACTTCTTAGAATTTAATGAAAATGAAGGTACAACATACACAAACTTATGGGACACAATGAAAGCTGTGCTAAGAGAAAAACTCATAGCCCTGAGTGCCTGCAGAAAGAAACAGGAGAGAGCATACATCAGCAGCTTCACAGTGCACATATATGCTCTACAACAAAAAGAAGCAAATACACCTAGGAGAAGTAGAAGTCAGGAAATAATCAAACACAGAGCTGAAATCAACCAAGTAGAAACAAAAAGGACTTTACAAAGAATAAACAGAACCAAAAGTTGGTTCTTTGAGAAAATCAACAATAAACCATTACCCAGACTAATGAGAAGACACAGAAAGTGTGTCCAAATTAACAAAATCAGAAATGAAAAGGGAGACATAACTACAGAATCAGAGGAAGTTCAAAAAATCATCAGATCCTACTACAAATGCCTATATTCAACAAAACTTGAAAATCTGCAGGAAATGGGCAATTTCCTTGACAGATACCATGTACCGAAGTTAAATCAGGAACAGAAAAACCATTTAAACAACCGCACAACTCCTAAAGAAATAGAAGCAGTCATTAAAGGTCTCCGAACCAAAAAGAGCCCAGGTCCAGATGGGTTCAGTGCAGAATTCTATCAGACCTTCATAGAAGACCTCATACCAATACTATTCAAACTATTCCACAAAATTGAAACAGATGGAGTGCTACTGAATTCCTTCTTTGAAGCCACAATTACTCTTATACCTAAACCACACAAAGACCCAACAAAGAAAGAGAACTTCAGACCAATTTCCCTTATGGATATCGATGCAAAAATACTCAACAAAATTCTGGCAAACCAAATCCAAGAGCACATCAAAACAATCATCCACCATGATCAAGCATGCTTCATCCCAGGTATGCAGGGATGGTTTAATATATGGAAAACAATCAACGTAATCCACTATATAAACAAACTGAAAGAACAAAACCAAATGATTATTTCATTAGATGCTGAGAAAGCATTTGACAAAATTAAAAACCCCTTCATGATAGAAATTCTGGAAAGAATAGGAATTCAAGGCCTATACCTAAACATAGTAAAAGCCATATAGAGCAAATGAGTAGCTAATATTAAGCTAAATGGAAGAAACTTGAAGCAATCACACTAAAATCAGGGACTAGACAAGGCTGCCCACTCTCTCCCTACTTATTCAATATAGTTCTTGAATTTCTAGCCAGATCAATCAGACAACAAAAGGAGATCAAAGGGTTACAGAATGGAAAAGAAGAAGTCAAAATATCACTATTTGCAGATGACATGATAGTTTATTTAAGTGATCCCAAAAGTTCCACCAGAGAACTACTAAAGCTGATAAACACCTTCAGCAAAGGGGCTGTGTATAAAATTAACTCAAATAAATCAGTAGCCTTCCTCTACACAAAAGAGAAACAAGCCGAGAAAGAAATTAGGGAAACAACACCCTTCAAAATAGTCCAAAATAATATGAAGTACCTCGGTGTGACTTTAACAAAGCAAGTAAAAGATCTGTACGATAAGGACTTCAAGCCTCTTAAGAAGGAAATTGAAGAAGATCTCAGAAGATAGAAAGGTTTCCCATGCTCATGGATAGACAGAATTATTAGAGTAAAAATGGCCATTTTACCAAAAGCGATCTACAGATTCAATGCAATCCCCATCAAAATACCAATCCAATTCTTCAGAGAATTAGACAGAACAATTTGCAAATTCATCAGGAATAACAAATATCCCAGGATAGCTAAAACTATCCTCAACAATAAAAGGACTTCTGGGGGAATCACTATCCCTGAACTCAAGCAGTATTACAGAGCAATAGTGATAAAAACGGCATGGTATTGGTACAGAGACAGACAGATAGACCAATGGAATAGAATTGAAGACCCAGTAATGAACCCACACACCTATGGTCACTTGATTTTTGACAAAGGATCCAAAACCATCCAATGGAAAATAGATAGCATTTTCAGAAAATGGTGCTGGTTCAACTGTAGGTCAGCATGAAGAAGAATGCAGATCGATCCATGCTTATCATCCTGTACAAACCTTAAGTTCAAGTGGATCAAGGACCTCCACATCAAACCAGATACACTCAAACTAATAGAAGAAAAAGTGGGGAAGCATCTTGAAAACATGAGCACTGGAGAAAATTTCCTGAACAAAACACCAATGGCTTATGCTCTAAGATCAAGAATCAACAAATGGGATCTCATAACACTGCAAAGCTTCTGTAAGGCAAAGGACACCTTTGTTAGGACAAAACAACAACCAACAGATTGGGAAATGATCTTTGCCATTCCTACAACTGATAGAGGTCTTATATCCAAAATATACAAAGAACTCAAGAAGTTAGACCGCAGGGAAACAAATAACCCTATTAAAAAATGGGATTCAGAGCTAAACAAAGAATTCACAGCTGAGGAATGCCGAATGGCTGAGAAACACCTAAAGAAATGTTCAACATCTTTAGTCATAAGGGAAATGTAAATCAAAACAACCCTGAGATTTAACCTCACAAAAGTGAGAATGGCTAAGATCAAAAACTCATGTAACAGCAAATGCTGGCAAGGATGTGGAGAAAGAGGAACAGTCCTCCATTGTTGGTGGGATTGCAGACTGATACAACCATTCTGGAAATCCGTTTGGAGTTTCCTCAGAAAATTGGACATTGAACTACCTGAGGACCCAGTTATATCTCTTGGGCATAAACCAAAAAATTCCCCAACATATAACAAAGACACATGCCCCACTATGTTCATAGCAGCCTCACTTATAATAGCCAGCAGCTGGAAAAAACCCAGATGCACTTCAACAGAGGAATGGATACAGAAAATGTGGTACATCTACACAATGGAATATTACTCAGCTATCAAAAACAATGACTTTATGAAATTCATAGGTAAATGGATGGAACTGGAAAATATCATCCTGAATGAGGTAACCCAATCATAGAAAAACACACATGGTATGCACTCATTGATAAGTGGATATTAGCCCAAATGCTCGAATTACCCCAGATACACAGAACCCATGAAACTCAAGAAGGATGACCAAAATGCAAATGCTTCACTCCTTCTTTAAAAGCGGAACAAGAAAACCCTGGGCAGGGAATAGGGAGGCAAAGTTTAGAACAGAGGCAGAGAGAACATCTATTTAGAGCCTGCCCCACATGTGACCCATACATATACAGCCACCAAACTGTGGATGAAGAAGATGGATGGATGAAGAAAAGAAGTGCAGTCCGACAGGAACCGGATATAGATCTCTCCTGAGAGACACAGCCAGAATACCGCAAATACATAGGCGAATGCCAGCAGCAAACCACTGAACTGAGAAATGGACCCCTGTTGAAGGAATCAGAGAAAGGACTGGAAGAGCTTGAAGGGGCTGGAGACCCGATATGAACAACAATGCCAACCAAGCCGAGATTCCAGGGAATAAGCCACTACCCAAAGACTATACATGGACTGACCCTGGGCTCCAACCTCATAGGTAGCAATGAATAGCCTAGTAAGAGAACCAGCGGAAGGGAAAGCCCTTGGTCCTGCCAAGACTGAATCCCCAGTGAACGTGATTGTTGGGGGGAGGGCGGTAATGGGGGAGGATAGGGAGGGGAACAGCCATAGAGAATGGGAGGGGGAGAAGTTAGGGGGATGTTGGCAGTGAAACTGGGAAAGGGAATAACAATCGAAATGTAAATAAGAAATACTCAAGTTAATAAAGATGGAAAAAAAGAAAAGAAAAGAAAACTGCAGTTAGTAGAGCTGAGCAAGATTTGCTGCAATGGAAGTTAGAAATCAGAGTGAGCTGAAACAGTTAATGGTTTTTTTTATGTTTTTTTCTGAAAAAATAAAAAACCACACTAATATCCACAGTTGCTGTCTCATGTATGTTCCTGCCAGCCCTTACTGAAATCCTCATCCCTTTTGTTATCATTTTCTTTTTGATTCTCATTCTGACAGACACGAAATTTTTTATTTATTTTTGTATGCATGATAATTTTGACTGCATGTGTATGTGCCTACTATGTTTGTGTAGTGCCTTTGGGAACCAATAAAAGCTGTTACACTCACTTGAACTAAAGTGATAATGACAAATGTTTTTGAACCAGCATAAGGATACTATGTTTTGAACACTCATCTTTTTAAAAAGCAGTAAGTACTTAGCCATCTCCTGTACCCTGTGAAGTAGAATCGTTAAACAGTTTTAATGGATAAGGATGTAGAATACTTTCATGCACGTTGTGATCACATGTATTTTTCCTTTGGAGAGCTATTTAATTAATTCATTGGACTATTTACTAATTGGAAGAGTTGTTGTTACTTGTTGATTTGGCCTGTCTGACTGTTCATTCGTTTACTTATAGAGATCAAACCTCTTGTCCTGCTAGCCTGACTACCCTCTCCTTTTTTTCCCAAGCCTTTTCAGGCTGTAAGCTTGGGTACTACCCCACGTTTGGTTCAATTTTGTTGAGTTAGGCCTCAGTTCTTCTTCTCAGCTTCATGTTTCCAGAAATAAGATTCAGATTCAAAACATATTCATCAATACCTTGGTATGTATCTAGGGTCTTCTCTGACTTCATATCATAATTTAACCCATGTATTTTAACCTACATTTTGTCATATGCCACATGGTTATCTGTGCATGTTTTGCCTACATTCGTATCTTGAATTATCTACCCAAAAGTTTTCCTCCAGCAGTTTTAATGATTCAATTATTATGTTAAATATTATGATCTATTTCAAGGTAATTTTGTGCAGCTTTAGAGGAATAGGTTTAATTTCAATCTACTTCGTATCATATCCAGTCTACTAAACACTGTTTATTGAAGACACTGTCATTTTCTAACATACATTGCCATGACTCTTGAGATAGTTGGCTTTAGATCTGTGGGGCAGTGAAAGACACCCTGGTTCCTAGTTGAGGAGGTTTGAACCCTAGAGACCCTGAAAGGGAGGGCTTCTCACAACCTGACACCCACCTGGCTGCATCATGAGGTAAGCTCAGTCAAACTTCCAAACTCACTGTACCACCCCTATGTCCAAGCCCTGTGGCAGAGTAGATGTGCCCCCACCCCACTTAATCCTACTACTGGCACTGCTACCAACATGGAGCAAACCCAGCTAAAGTGTCACCCAGCTAGTGACACACAGAGACCCACATCAGAACTCAAGGATCATGAGTAACCCCTGACTTAGTTCAAAAGACAAAGACTTCCTCTGATCTCTCTCTCTCTCTCTCTCTCTCTCTCTCTCTCTCTCTCTCTCTCTCTCTCTCTCTCTCTCTCTCTCTCTTCACATGTTCCTGGTAACTTGCTCTACCAAGGTGCCTACTAGTCTCCACTCTTTGCCCTTCCCACCAGCCCCACAATATGGACTCAAATACAGCTGACAGTGCTCTTTTCTCCCTGTGCCTGACAGTCAGGGCCCAAGGGGAAGTTCCGGAGAGCCTCTACAGGTAGAAAAGCTAAATCTGCCCTAGCCCTCTCTCACTGACCAACAGACTGCTGCCACTGAAGCTAGAAAAACAGCTACTGTGGATGCTGCCATTCACTTCCTCTGGCCCTAATTATGCTATCAAAACTCTATGCTTCTTCCTTTGAGCTTTTCTTCGAAGTTGGCCTTTCATCTCCATCCTTTCCACATTTAGGATACACCAGCCAAACAAAACACATGGGAAAAACAAGGGGATCAGTCTGCTTAGAGCAGTGAAGCAGAGCACGCCCCTCTCTCCCTACATCTATGCCGGCCAAAGATGATGAAAAAACACCTGAAAAATGAAAGTTTTCAGACTTTGTTTAAATGCTTGTTCTCCCTAACAAGAATACCTAAGACAATGTTCATGCTTCTCAATAAAAATAATTTTCATGCTTCATTATTTAATACATTATTTAAATGTATTTTCTCCCTAGCATTTGTGACTTATGTCCAAAAAGGTTTCAATTTGTTTAAATTTCCTTTAAGGTTACAGTCATCTAATCTACTCCTACAGGTCAAACCAACTATATTGATAACCATTATTTAATCCTTAGTTTACAACAACTTTCCTTTACAGACAAACTGTTATTGCCTCCCCCAGATACATAATTAGCATCTTATCCTCCTCTTTATTCATCCAAGGCAGATTTAAAGGATCCTTCCAGGACTAAATTCCTCTAACACCTTTCTAGGATCATAACAACATACCATGATGTGCTCCCAAGCAAACCACCACCGGCTTAACACATGCCACCCACTCTATACAGACGTCCCCGTGCTGGGATTCTAGTACTCTGCTGTGATTACCCTGCAGGTTTATCGACAGTGCTGCCCCAACAGATCTAACTGAGACTGAACGCCATCTCCTTGAACCTGCCTGGGACAACAAAGCTGCCTTCCTCCAGACACTTCATCTCACTGAAGACTCCCAAAATACGCTGAGACCCACAAAAGACAGACTTGGGAGCTTCCAGCTACAGATGAACTCTCTTGCCAAAGCCAAATGGCTATTGAACTTTGGGAAAGTTACATGATAGTAAGGAAAATATAATATCTAGTGAGATTAACCAAATGTTGTTTAAAAACAATGTTAATACCCTCAAACTGTACAATCCATGGAACATTTAGTTTATACAATAATCCTTTGTCTTTCTGACCCCAACCCTCACCCTTCTTCACCCCTCTGGCTTAGTTGTGCTACACCTCCAGCCTGTGTGTTTTCTTTTGATACTTCAATCCCACCCGAAATTTCCACTACAAATGACCTGGTTATCCCACTGACACCACTCATTTAAAAAAAAAGTTAAAGGGGATATGTGGGATGGTGGAAGACACCCTGGTTTCCAGTTGAGGAGGTTTGAATCCTGGAGACCTTGAAAAGGATGGTAGGAGTTTCACCTGACTCCAAAGAAGCCAGGCCAGTCACTGGCCCACAGCCCTTCAAAGATTTGTGACCATCAGTTACATAAGGGACCCTTCACAGGTAGAGGATGTGACCACAGGTCATTTAGGCTCAAGAAAGACCTCCATTTTAATGACCAACCTAAAGGCCTGGAAGCTTAGCCAATGAACCTTCCTTCCCAGACACCCCTTCCTGCAAAAGGTATTTAAACTCAGACCCACTCTGAGAAGTGGGATGGTTTTATTCATTCATTTTCCACCATGACAATAAATGCCTTGAAACCATGAACTGCCTCTTTTCATGGGATCCTCCATGGGGAGCCTTAGAAAAGCCCTTCACTTACAGAGCTGCCTCCTAATCTCCCACAGAAGGCCTCCCTATGCTCTCAGTTGCCTGAGTTGCCACCAAGCTCAAGCCTGCCCCACCGACCAGCCAAGAACTTTCCCTAAGGGACCAGCCAGAGCATCCCCTTTTCCCTCTTGGCCCCGAGCTACATCCAGCCCTGCAGGCCAAACTCTATTCTTAGCTCTACTGGGCATCCCAGCAGCACCTGGATGCCCAAGATCCTGAGGATCAAAATGCCCTGGCCTCCTTATAGTTCTTGGGACCCAGAGCCAGCTCAGGCTGAGTCCTGCACTCAGACTGCACTTCCCCAACTCATCAGTGTATCAGATAGGTTCTCACAGCAGGACACCACCCTTCAGCAGCATGGGGTAAGCACAATCAAACATCTGGCATCCTGCTTTCCTGAGCAACCTGAGCCCTGTGGTGGAATAGACATGGGACCCTACCCTTAATCCTACATGATTCCACTTATTTATTTGTGGATTCTAGTTCTGTAAGTTATAATGTCTCCTCTTTGTGATGAGACTATGTTTTCTTTGCCACTGGGGCTTTCTAGAATGATTTGAAGTCAGGTATTATGATACCTCCAGTATTTTCATATATTGCCTATGTTTATTCAAGCCATTCAAGTTCTTGCAAGTAGACCGAAAAACAATATTATTAAAATATTTGAAGATGGCTATTGGATACAAATTGAAGGAACAATTCATCAGGCTAATATAAAAGGATAAGTATTTATTCACTAAATGTTGTAGATCTCAATTTCATTATAAAGAAAAACAATAAAGGGAATTATAGATCAGGTAGAGTCTGACACGATAATACTAGAAGAATTTTATTCCTTATTCTTACCTTTAGATGTATCCTTCAAATTAACAAAAAACCTGTGAGATGCAAGTGAAGGAAAGTGGGAGTGGAAAGATGTAAGTAGGGATTTATATAGAGAATGAAGGAGGTGAAATGAAAGTGAGCCAAATAACCTATTAAAAATGGGGTACAGTGCTAAACAATGAATTCTCAGCTGAGGAATATCATATGTGTGAGAAGTAGCCAAAGAAATATTCAACATCCTTACTCATCAGGGTAAATTAAATTAAAAAACCCTGAGATTCCACCTCACACTAGTCAGAATGACTAAGACGAAAACAGGTTACAACAGATGCTTGTGAGGATGTGAAGAAAGTGAACATTCCTCCATTGTTGATGGGATTACAAGCTGGTACAATCAGTCTGGAGGTTCCTCAGAAAATTGGACATTGCACTACTTGAGAACCCAGCTATACCATTCCTGGGCATATAATCAAATAATGGTCTAACATACAACAAGGACATATACTCCACTATGTTCATGTCAGCCTTATTTATAAATAACCAGAAGCTGGAAAGCACCCAGATGCCCTTCAACAAAGGAATAGATACTAAGGATGTGGTACATTTATACAATGAACCACTACTCAACTATTAAAAACAATTACTCTAAGAAATTCATAGGCTAATGGATGGAACTAGAAAATATCATCCTAAGTGAGGTAACCCAATCACAAATAAGCACACATGGCATGCACTCACTGATAAGTTTATATAAGCCCAGAAATTCAAACTACCCAAGATAAAATCCACAGACCACATGAAGCTCAAGAAGAAGGATGACAAAAGAGTGGATGCTTCAGTCCTTAAATGTGGAACAAAAATATTCATAATAGGGAATATGAAGACAAAGTTTGGAGCAGAGACTGAAGGAATGGGTGTCAGAGTCTGCCCCACCTGAGTAGACAGCCCATTTATATACAGCCACCAAAACTAGATAATATTGAGGAAGGCAAGAAATGTAGGGTGAGAGGAGCCTGATACAGATGTCTCCTGAGAGGCACAGCCAGAGCATGTCAAGTACAGAGGCAAAAGTTAGCAATAAACCATTGAACTGAGAATTGGTTTCCCATTGGAGGAATTAGAGAAAGGATTGAAGAAGCTGAAGGGGTTTGCAATCCCATAAGAACAACAATACCAACCAACTAGACTTCACAGTGACTAAACCACTACCCATAAACTATACATGGTCTGACCTATGGCTCCAGCTGCATAAGCAGTGAAAGATGGCCTTGTTGGGCACCAAAGGGAGGAGAAGCCCTTATTCCTGCCAAGGCTGGACCCCCACAGTGCAGGGGAATGTCCATTGTGTGTACGAAGGGTGGGTGGTTGGAGAGGGGGAACAACCTCATAGAAAAAATGGAGGGGGATGGAATAGTAGAATTATGGCTGGGAAACCAGGAAAGGGAATAACATTTGAAATATAAATAAAAAATATCAAATAAAAAAGATAAAAATTCTATATTCAGTCAAAAAAGATAATGAAAGAAAATGTCATCCTGAGTAAGGTAACCCAGTCATAAAAGAATACACATGGCATGCACTTACTGCTAAGTAGATATTAGTCAAAAGCTTGGAACACTCAAGATATAATTCGTGGATAACATGAAGTTCAAGAGGAAGGAAGAACAAAGTGTGGATATTTCAGTCCTTCTCAAAGTGGGAAAAGAATACTCACTGGAGGAAATAAGGAGATAAAGTGTAGAGCAGAGACTGAAGGACAGACCATCCAGAGACTGCCTCACCTGTGGATCCATCCCATATACAGATACCAAACCCACACATTACTGAGAATGTCAAGAAGTACTAGGTGTCAGGAACATGATCTAGCTGTTTCCTTAAAGGGTCTGCCAGGTCCTGACAAATACAAAGGCAGATGCTCTCAGCCAACCAGTGGCCTAAGCATGGAGTCCTCAGTGGAGGAGTTAGAGAAAATATGGAAGGAGCTGATGGGGTTTCCAGGAAGAACAACATCAACCAAATAATGCCCTGCCCCAGAGCTTCTAGGGACTAAACTACCAAAGTGTACACATGGAGAGACCCAAGGCTCCAGCTGTGTATGTAGAAGAGGATGACCTTAGTGGACATCAGTGGAACAAGAGGTCCTTGATCCTGTCAAGGATTGATGCCCCAGTATAGGGAAATGCCAGGGCAGGAAGGCAGGGGCCTATGGGTGGTTGGGGAGGATTGAACTCTTACTGATTCAAGGGAAGTTGGAATGGGACAGTGTCTTTCAAGAGGGGAAATCAGGAGTGGGGATAACATTTGAAATGTAAATAAAAAATCCAATAAAAGAAAAGAAAAAAATATCTCAGGATCCTTCCTGTTAAAATTCTTGGAATTATCAGGAATTCAATGCACATACCAATATGTAATAGAAACAATATGCAACCAATAGATATCATCAAATTAAATGGAGAGAAACTTGAAACAATAACACTAAAATCAGGGACTAGACAAGGCTAAACACTCTCCCTATTTATTCAATATACTCGAAGTTCTAGCTAGAGCAATAAGACAACAAAAGATCAAGGATAAGCAAACTGAAAGCAAAGCTCTCAATATATTTTACATAAAATCTTTTCTACTACTTTCCCATGGTAAAACATATGTTCCTATTTGGTTAAAGATTCCTTATAACAGAATTCTTCCATTTTGTAAGTGTGCAAACTTTTTACTTGAACTCTTCGATGAAACACCATGTCTCATCCATTATAAAACATTAGAAAGTTGAGAAATTTAAAAGCAAACAGTAATTTGGTTAGCACATCAAAGTTTTATGATCACTTCAGTAATTTAAAAAGCCTTCAAAATCATCTCTTAAAAACCCATGTGAGAAGTCATTCCCTAGGTCCTAGAGGACTGAGAATCAATCTCACTGGCTCCTGAGCTCTGCGGAAGCCTCTTTAAATTCCACTTGCGTTCAACCAGGAAACTTTGCCTCCTACATTTTTATCTTAACCTGAAACCACAATTGTGGACAAGACTGGAAAATTAGTTGAAATGGTCTCTACCTCCACTGCCAGCCAGCATGTTCTTCTGCTCTTCGATGTAGAAGGAAGACTTGGATATTAACTGTATTTTTTCCCCAATGAACACAATTTCTGGTATAAAAAACAGGAGGTGCCTATGCAGATTTTTTCACAGACTAATACATGATGAGGTGTGTAAGCCACAATTTTGCCTTTTGAGATAGGATTTTTAAATGTGATAAAGTGGCTTAAATTTGGGATGTTGTGTTCATAGTACTGAGGCTAATCCTTTCTTTGATGTTTAACTTCATAGCTTCATTTTTTTTAGATAATTGCATGAACTCTGGAGCTCAGTTTTGCCATCTTCATCGGGGATGTTATGAAAAGATCTCAATATAGAAGCAAACAAAATAGTATATGTGGAGCCTATAGCAAAGCGCTTGAAAAGTAATGTCTGCACAGATCCCCCCCCCCCAATGATATGGCAGTGTGCAAAGTTCTTGATTCTCCCTCTCTTCTTTTCCTCCGTATTTTATTGGTTCACTCATCTCTTTTTCCCTTGCTTCATTTCTTTATTCCTTTCTTTTTTCTCCATTCCTCTCTCCTTTTCCCCCTGAATCTCTATGTACTGAACTATAAATAGTATAAAGATAACCTGAGTCCTTCTTCTTTACATCGAAAGTATGTCACTTAGAATTGCACATGTATCTTGGCCTATTGCCTCCCAATAGTACTTGATTTGTTTTTTCTAAACATTCTTATTTGTGTACTGGTCTATAAACCATTCTGACTTTTTTATTGAATTAATTTTTATATTGAATGTTGTTAGGGGTATGGTAGACTTAAAGTGTTGCTTAACTATAAATATCAACATTTCTGAACCTATGTTCTGACTCCTTTGCAGGGTCAAATCATACTTTCACAAGGGTTGCCTAAGACTATCAGAAACCACAATTATTTACAATAAAATTTATAACTAACAAAATTACTTATGAAGAAGCAATGTAAATAGTTTTGTGGTTGAGGAACCATAACATGAGGAATTGTATCAAAGTGTTGTAGCCTCAGAAAACTTGAAACACACTGCTATAAATGATTTATAGCAAAAGTAAAGTGTGATTTTTTTTCCAAAACCACACATGTACACATAGCACAGAGGACTCATAGCACCATTTTGAAGTGGTGAAAGCAGAATCTTCTAGTTGCTATTAACTTCCTACCTCAGGATTCTTCAGGAAAATTAAAGGGCCTGAGGCTTTAGTGTGGTTGTCATTTCTTGGTCTCCTTTTCAAAAGCACCTGAATTATTAGCATAGAAAGAGAGAGAGAGAGAGAGAGAGAGAGAGAGAGAGAGAGAGAGAGAGAGAGAGAGAGAGACATTCAGGCATCTGAAGAAACTAAAGAAAACAGAAAAGTTAATTTTCTTACATTTCATGATTTGAGTAAAATTGAGATACTGGGGACTCAATAGAGGAACACTGAGGGCTGAAGAAATCAATCTTTTGTGGTAGATAAAATCCTATATTAAAATAAGACAAGGTTAAAGAATTAAACAAAATATTAATTTTAAAGAAATATTTATCATTTTGATGTGTAATGAAAATGTTTATTGCTTGAAATTCTTGATAATTTATTGATTGAATTTTGTATTAGTTAGTCTAAATTATTTCTAACTTTTTAAAACAGGGTCTCAATGCATCAGTTTACTCTTGAATTCCATTTAAATCCAAGCATGACTTTGAGCTCTTAGTCTTCCTTATCTACAGAGTGCCTGGATTACAGGTGCATGTGGTGTATGTGGTACTCTGGACCACACCCAGAGAATCACTGATGGTAAGGTAAGCATTCTATCAAGAGAGTTAGACCCCCCACTCCCTAAACCTACTACTAAGGAAGCATTGTGCCATGTCTCTTTGATAGAATTTATTGCCATTTAAGCTTTCCACTTAGAAAAAAAAATGTTATTGGCAGAATAACTGGTGCAAAATTTAGCCATGTTACTGAAATGAACCAGGGTAAATAGTGAATAATATGCATAACAAAGCATGAGGAGGCACACTTGCCAAAATTACTACTTCAGGAGCTGACTCAGTCACCAAGTGACCACAGTTGCTTCTGTACAAGACCCCTGAGGGAAAGTTGGTCCAACCGTTACTTCTGTGGTATTTCAAAAATAGTAGCAAAATATTTATTTTTTATTAAAAAAAACTGTCCATGAGAATGAAATATTAAATGTTCCTATTGTGGCCCACTGATATGAGACAATTTTTTCAATAACAAATGGTTATCATGTATGAAGAACTTTCCCTGCCTTTTTGGTAGTCAACTTAACCATCTTGTGTTTTCTACATAATATTTTATTCATTTGATTTAAGATTAACAGAAGTACAAGGAGAGATGTTCCAGTATGTTAGTCATTTGGATACACTGACATGGTCATACTACATTTAGATGAGAATAGTACATTTGTGTTTATCTTAGAATGATTACAATGCATTTTAGGATTTCTATACTGTTATCTCCTTATTCCTAGTATATGCATAGACAATGAGTTGATATTATAGTAGTGAAAAGAAAACCTAAAACAAATGGAAATTGTTAATGGATGTTTTGAGATTTTAGACATCATTTTTTTTGTTTTGTGTGTTTTGATTTTATGATAATTCATAAACATGAAAAACTTATACACTCTAAGTGGCAGTCATTAAAAATCACTTTGTTTTTTCTCTTAGTACAAATGCTTTACTGCTTTATGAACAAATTTTCAAAAAATGTATATCTGTGAACACATTATTCATATATCAAACATATTTTATAACAAATGCTTCATACATGTAGAACATATAGACATTTTGCAAGCTATGCATTCTTTAAAAAATGAGCTGAAAAGCTAGGCCATTAATCTGAATGATTTGTAAAAGAATTTCAGTAGACAAGGAAGCTAGACTCTCAAAAGAATGAATTTTAATTAGAATTATAAAGACATGTCATCAAGAGCAATGTTTTAACATTTTCAAATTTGACCCTGCCCTGTCATTTCAACAGGTTAGATGTTGACAAATGTCACTCATATACTAAATTCATAAAGATTTCAAACAATGTAAGTCACAGAATTATACTTTCCCAAACAAGTTATCATACTGTATTTAATGACTAAGAAGTGTCAAGACTCTATATTATAGTGAACCTGCTGTTTCTTTCTATCATATTCTTATTTGGATGTACCCAAATTATGCAAAGGTGCTTCACCAATGTTTCTAAGTCTTTATGTTTAATTTCATACATCTTCAAAAGCATCTTCATCATCTCCACCTCTGCTGACACCCACAGAGGCCCCTATCACACCCTACCAAACTCACAACTTCTTTTATGGTTTTAAATTATGTATGTATTTAGTAATGGCTTAGTTATCATAAAAACAGACATAATTTTTATTGAGTTATGGTCATATTTTAAAATGCTGAGTTAGAGTTGATATCATAAAACATTCTTAAACATCATGTATAGAACTAAAAACTTCCTAAATAGACTTCTATATTATGTTTATTTCTGCATTGTGCCATTTGAATTAATCCAGTTTAGATTTTCATTCATTCCAGACTTGAAAGAAAATTTGAAATATGTCCAGGACTTTTATGTGCATTTTAAACTACAGCCTGCCCCTTCATCAATTGCTATAGCAGAATATTTAGATGGGTATTGAAAGACATGATAAATCAATTATGGTCTTTCTGTCCATACATAGATTATAATTTTAGGGTGCCTTTTAATACTGCACATCAGGAAGCCACTGGAGAATTAGAAAAGCTCATACTTAAAAGATAAACTATTTCTTTCTTTATATAAGCAGGTTAATTTTATCTCATGATATGAATGAGACTATTTTTATTGGATTTTTTTTTACATTTCAAATGTTATCACCTTTCCTGGTTTGCTATCCATAAACCCCTATTCCCTCCCTCCCTGCCCTGACATTCCCCTTCACTGGGGAGGGGGGTAAGGGGAGCGTGTCAAGCCTTGGCAGGACCAAGGATTTCTCCTCACATTGATGCCTCACAAGACCATCACCTGCTACACATGCATCTGGAGCCACAATTTTCTCCATGTGTACTCTTTGGGTAGCGGTTTAGTCCTGGAAACTCTAGTTGGTTAGTGTTGTTGTTCTTATGGGGTTGCAAACACCTTCAGCTCCTTCAATCCTTTCTCTAACAGCTCCATTGAGGACCCTGTTTTCAGTTCAACGGTTTGCTGCTATTATTCGCCTCTGTATTTGTCATGCTCTGGCAGAATCTCTCATTCTTAATATTTTGTAATTTATCTCTTCAATTCTACCTGATTATCAACTGTTCCTTTGAAAGATTTTTCTAATTTTAATTCTAAATATCAATGGAATTAAATAATATTAGTTTTTATATCAGTTCACATTAAAAGTACTGTAAACTTGTTTGAAGCATCTTTTTTCTAATATTTACAGATTTAAATGATGAAAGTTTTGGCAAGAGGGAAATTTCAGTGGTAAAGATATTTGTTGTTAAGACTAGCCACCTATGTTCAAATGCAAGATCTAATACGGTAGAGCAAAAAGTTATTCCTGCTTATTGTTTTGTGACCTCTACACAAAGACTATAGCACCTGCACATACACAAACACATATATCAGAAAGAACACAAAGTACTCCCATAGAAACGTAAATATGACTATCACCTAAGATAGACTAAATATCTATAAAAATAAAACAGTTTAAAGTTGTTTTGAGTATCATGCCAAACCAAAGTATTGTAACTGAGTTCATCCTCCTGGGACTTTCAGAGAACCCAAAAGTTCAGAAAATAGTATTTGTTGTATTTTCCTTTGTCTACATGGCAACAATTGGAGGCAACATAATCATTGCAGTGACCATCCTCTGCACCCCTGCACTGCTTGGATCACCCATGTACTTCTTCTTGGCATTTCTGTCCTTCCTGGATGCATGCATTACTTCAGTCATCACACCAAAGATGATTGTTGACTCAATCAATGACAGCAAAACCATTTCTTTTGAAGGCTGCATGACACAGATCTTTGCTGAACATTTCTTTGCTGCCGTGGAAGTGATTGTCCTAATATCCATGGCCTATGACCGCTATGTGGCAATTTGCAAGCCATTACACTATTCTTCCATAATGAACTGGAGGCTCTGTGGCACTCTGGTAGGGATAGCATGGGCTGGGGGATTCTTACATTCTATCATACAAATTATCTTCACTTTGCAGCTACCATTTTGTGGACCCAATGTCATTGATCACTTCATGTGTGACTTGTTTCCATTACTGGAGTTGGCATGCACAAACACTTACGTTTATGGCCTCTTAGTGTTTGCCAACAGTGGGTCTATCTGCATCATAATCTTTTCTATGCTGCTAATCTCCTATGGTGTCATTTTATTCTCCTTAAGAAGTCACAGTTCTGAGGGTCGATGGAAAGCTCTCTCCACTTGTGGATCCCACATTGCTGTTGTGGTTTCATTCTTTGTCCCGTGCATATTTATATATGCAAGATCTACATCTGCCTCATCTTTTGAGAAAAAGGTAGCTGTATTTGATGGCATCATGACTCCATTGCTCAATCCTTTAATTTACACTTTCAGGAATAAGGAAATGAAAAATGCCATAAGGAAAATGTGGAACCGATTTAGGATGGTCTCTGATAAATTTTAAAATTTTATGCTCACAAATGTTAAAGTACAGAATAAGGAAGTCAATATTTACTTCAGCAAGTACTGTATGACTTGTTCATTATACAGGAAAAGGAGATACCATTTCACAGAGAGAACACCAATACTGTAGGCTGCAAAATTATCTTTAACTGGAGTTTATCAATAGCACTATGATTTGACAACTTAGTTGTGATAGTTTGAATGAAATGTGCCCTGTATGTGTTTGACATTTCAGTATTTGTTTTTACTAGTGGCTGTTTCCAGAGAATTAGGAGATGTGGATTTGATGGAGGACATATTCACCGGGATGCTTTTTGAGGTTTCAGAAAACTTCTTCAGTTTTAAGTTAGCTCTCTGTGCTTCATGTTTCTGTTTTAAGATACGTTTTCTCGGCTGTAGCAGCTCCATGTTGCTTGCTACCTCTGTTCCATCATCATTGTCTCTAACTCTCTGGTATCATATGTCCCCAAAAAAAATCTTTCTTCTTTAAGTTGCTTTGGTCATGGTGTTTTATCACAGCAATAGAAAATAACTAATATTGTCATATGAAAATCTATATTAGTTAAGTGTATACTCTTTTAACTAAAATGAAATGTCGCAAGCAAGTTACCTATTAAATTTTGTGCATGTAACACTACACTTTTATAAATTTTGTTGAATTTAAAGTGTGTACCAATATGGAAAATAAGTATATCAAATTCATGCTAAGTGAAAATGTTCATGTGGTACATATCCAAATACTTTGTGCACAGATATATGCACAATATTTAGACAAATAAAATTTAAGAAGAAAATGGAATATATAAGGGTGATAATCATGAGAAATTTTAAATTCAGTTTAAATGGGTTTGAGGTCAGTAGCAGAATAGTGTATGTTTTATACACACAACAAGAGGAAAATACACTTCAAATCATCCAGGAAAATTAAAAAAGATATCATTCTAGCCAAAGATCATGAAAATAAAGTTGGAATTATAGATATCTCTTCAAATGCAAAATATATATTTGTAGAAAAAAAAAGTTTACACAATTCTGCTTTCTAAATTTCAAGTTAAACTGGGATATTAGTAGAGAAAAGTCAAAGAATATTTTGATTCAGAATCCAGTGTCTTGAAATCTATGGAAATTTCTCTGTACTGTTCTACCCCATATGCCATATAATGTATCATATGCTAAATTCCAAGGTGGGACAGATAGACCCCAGAAAGCATAGGCAGATGAAACAGAACATTTTTATGTTCACATGTGATAGTTAGGAGTACTCAGACTGAAGATGTAGAGAAAAGTGAAATAGAAAAAACAAAACTTAACTAAGAGCTGGAGATAGAAATATCACCAAAGGAAAGAACAGGGAAATGCAAAGAGTATGAAAAATAAATCAATATTTAAGGTAGAACTAGAGATTTACAAAGTTTGGGAGGGAGAACTATTGTAAGTGATCAAAATGTGAATTTTTTATGATTTTAATATCATTTTAATAATATCATTCTTTAATAAAGAAATATAGATTCTCTGTTGCACTCTTCTAACCATTCAGACAGAGTTTATACTCCCCTTTTCTTTTTACTTTGACAACGTGGGTTTTTTTTTTAAATTACAGTAAATATAACGAGCCAAACTAAAATTACTGTGGCAGATCCAATATCAGACACTTAATATACCTGAATGAATTTAATCACGCAAAAGCAAAATCAATATAGAAGACAATATGGAAAATGAAACTCATTAAATTTTTTGGCAGATTATTGCAAAATTATATTCTCTAAGCTAGTAGGAATGAAAATGGGTAAATATCTTACATTATTTTCTTCTTTTATTCTTTCTGAAAATGATTTTTCCATTATATATCATTACCAGAGTCCTCATTGAAACTGTGAGTGTTAAAATAATAAAGATGTGTTAATTTTTATATATGAAAGATCAGAATTAAACTGTGCTGTTAGCAACATTAAAGCCAGAAAAAGGATTTATTTTGCAGTCTTGATTTAAACATTGGAAACAGAGTTTCATCTGCACAAGCCACCCCAGATAAATATATCCATACCAATTTTCAGGGAAAAATGATCTACTCTGCAATAAAACCACTATGCAAAGAGGGAGGGAAGGATCAGGACCTTCTACAAGGCAGGCAGACAGTAGACAAACCTTTGTTTTACACTTGTTCCTACAAAATGCTAATACTTGTTCAAATGTTTTGAAGCCACATCTTAATTCCTCACATTCTTTCCAAGGAAACAGTCAGAAATTCTTTATATATCTTTGGCATGCTTGCCTGCTTTTCATCTTCATGAGATACTGAGGGACAAACAATTTCACACACACACACACACACACACACACGCACACGCACACGCACACGCACACGCACACGCACACGCACATGCACACACACACACAATACCAATAAACATGAAGAATTGTAGCTAAAGAGGAAACGTATCGTAGGGTTATAGGCTGTACAGAGAATCTTGATACAATCATTTTGCTAAGTGGTCTCCTTTTCAAACTGCTTTCCAAATATGCATACGATCTACCTAAGACTGAACTTATGATCAATCTATTTGATACCCTATTCTTCTCTAAGGAACTATTGATAGTTAATAATTTCTGGAGGGATGTGTCACTTTCTTTATAGTTGTGGTCACTGAGAAATTGTTCTTGCTCTTGTAGATAACTTTCTTTTCTTTTATTTCTTCTTTTTTTTTTGGACAGGGTAACAGCACACTTATTTCAACTAGCTCTGGAAGTTCAGAAGTTTAATAACAAGTTCTTAGCTGACTTGGTATCTGGTGAAGACATTTTTCTCCTCTTCTTTTTTTTTATTGAATTTTTTAATTTACATTTATCACTTTTTCCCAGCTTCCCATCCATAAACCCCCTATTCTATCCCCTCTCCCTTTTGTTCTGTGAGGGTGTTCCCCCATACATCAACCCACTCCTTCCCACCTCCCTGCCCTAACATTCCCCTACACTGGGGGATCGAGCCCTGGCTGAACCAAGGGCCTCTCCTCCCACTGATGTCCAACAAGGCCATCCTCTGCTACATATGCAGCTGGGGCAATGGAAGACCTTTTTCTTGGTTATAGTTAAGTATCTTCAAAATGTAAAATCTTTAAAATCATTTATAAGTTTTTCGTAAATGTGACCAAACACCTGACAGACATGGCTTGAACGAAGAGTTTTTTTTTTTTCCATCTTTATCAACTTGGGTATTTCTTCTTTACATTTCGATTGTTATACCCCTTCCCGGTTTCCAGGCAAAAATCCCCCTAACCCCTCCCCCTCCACTTTTTATGGGTGTTCCTCTCCCCATCCTCCCCACATTACCGCCCTCCCCTCAACAATCACATTCACTGGGGGTTCAGTCTTAGCAGGACCAAGGGCTTCCCCTGCCACTGGTGCTCTTACTAGGCTATTCATTACTACCAATGAGGTTGGAGTCCAGGGTCAGTACATGCATAGTCTTTGGGTAGTGGCTTAGTCCCTGGAAGCTCTGATTGGTTGACATTGTTGTTCATATCCGGTCTCAAGCCCCTTAAGCTTTTTCAGTCCTTTCTAAGATTCCTTCAACAGGGGTCCCATTCTCAGTTCAGTGGTTTAATGATGGCATTTGCCTATGTATTTGCTCTATTCTGGCTGTGTCTCTCAGAAGAGATCTACATCTGGTTCCTGTTGGCCTGCACTTCTTTGCTTCATCTATCTTGTCTAGTTTGGTGGCTGTATATGTATGGGCCACATGTGGGGCAGGCTCTCAATGGGTGTTCCTTCTGCCTCTGTTCTAAACATTGCCTCCCTATTCCCTCCCAAGGGTATTCTTGTTCCCCTTTTAAATAAGGAGTGAAGCATTCACATTTTGTCATCCTTCTTGAGTTTCATGTGTTCTGTGCATCTAGGGTAATTCGAGCATTTGGGCTAATAGCCACTTATCAATGAGTGCACACCATGTGTGTTTTTCTGTGATTGGGTTACCTCACTCAGGATGATATTTTCCATTTCCATCCATTTGCCTATGAATTTCATAAAGTCATTGTTTTTGATAGCTATGTAATATTCCGTTGTATAGAGGTACCACATTTTCTATATTCATTCCTCTGTTGAAGGGCATGTGGGTTTTTTCTAGCTACTGGCTATTATAAATAAGGCTGCTATGAACATAATGGGGCATGTGACTTTGTTATATGTTGGGGCATCTTTTGGGTATATGCCCAAGAGAGGTATAGCTGGGTCCTCATGTTGCTCAATGTCCAATTTACTGAGGAACCTCCAGACAGATTTCCACAATGGTTGTACCAGTCTGCAATCCCACCAACAATGGAGGAGTGTTCCTCTTTCTCCACATCCTCACCAGCATTTGCTGTCACCTGAGTTTTTGATCTTAGCCATTCTCATTGGTGTGAGGTGAAATCTCAGTGTTGTTTTGATTTGCATTTCCCTTATGACTAAAGATGTTGAACATTTCTTTAGGTGTTTCTCAGTCATTCGGCATTCCTCAGCTGTAAATTCTTTGTTTAGCTCTGATCCCCATTTTTTAATAGGGTTATTTGTCTCCCTGCAGTCTAACTTCTTGAGTTCTTTGTATATTGTGGATATAAGCCCTCTATCAGTTGTGGGATTGGTAAAGATCTTTTCAAAATCTGTTCATTGCCATTTTGTACTAACAACAGTGTCCTTTGCCTTACAGAAGCTTTGCAGTTTTATGAGATCCCATTTGTCTATTTTTGATCTTAGAAAATGAGCCACTGGTGTTTTGTTCAGGGAATTTTCTCCAGTGCCCATGTGTTTGAGATTCTTCCCGACTTTTTCTTCTATTAGTTTGAGTGTATCTTGTTTGATGTGGAGGTCCTTGATCCACTTGGACTTAAGCTTTGTACAGGGTCATAAGCATGAATCGATCTGAATTCTTCTACATGCTGATCTCCAGTTGAACCAGCACCATTTGCTGAATATGTTATCTTTTTTTCCATTGGATGGTTTGGGCTCCTTTTTCAAAAATCAGGTGCCCACAGGTGCATGGGTTCATTTCTGAGTCTTCAATTCTATTCCACTGGTCTATCTGTTTGTCTCTATACAAATACCATGCAGTTTTTATCACTATTGCTCTGTAATACTGCTTGAGTTCAGGGATAGTGATTCCCCCAGAAGTTCTTTTATTGTTGAGCATAGTTTTAGCTATCCTGGGTTTTTTGTTATTCCAGATGAATTTGCAAATTGTTCTGTCTAACTTTCTGAAGAGTTGGATTGGTATTTTGATTGGGATTGCATTGAATCTGTAGATCGCTTTTGATAAAATGGCCATTTTTACTCTAATAATTCTGCCAATCCATTAGCATGGGAGATCTTTCCATCTTCTGAGATCTTCTTCAATTTCTTTCTTCAGAGCCCTGAAGTTCTTATACAGATCTTTCGCTTGTTTGTTAAGGTCACACCGAGGTATTTTATATTAATTGGGAATATTATGAAGGGAGTCACTTCCCTAATTTCTTTCTCTGTTGGTTTCTCTTTTGTGTAGATGAAGGCTACTGCTTTATTTAAGTTAATTTTATACCCAGCCACTTTGCTGAAGGTGTTTTTCAGGTTTACTAGTTCTCTGGTGGAAATTTTCGGATCACTTAAATATACTATCATATCATCTGCAAATAGTGATATTTTGACTTCTTTTCCAATCTGTATCCATTTGATCTCCTTTTGTTGTCTGATTGCTCTGGCTAGAACTTCAAGAACTATATTGCATAAGAAGGGAGAGAGTGGGCAGCCTTGTCTAGTCCCTGATTTTAGTGGGATTGCTTCAAGTTTCTCTCCATTTAG
This sequence comes from Rattus rattus, assembly GCF_011064425.1. Lineage (NCBI taxonomy): Eukaryota > Metazoa > Chordata > Mammalia > Rodentia > Muridae > Rattus > Rattus rattus. Next base: position 70,583,767 of record NC_046158.1, read on the forward strand.
TTTAATGTTAGCCACTGGTTTGCTGTATATGGCTTTTACTATGTTTAGGTATGGGCCTTGAATTCCTATTCTTTCCAGGACTTTTATCATGAAGGGGTGTTGAATTTTGTCAAATGCTTTCTCAGCATCTAATGAAATGATCATGTGGTTTTGTTCTTTCAGTTTGTTTATATAATGGATCACGTTGATGGTTTTCCGATATTAAACCATCCCTGCATGCCTGGGATGAAGCCTACTTGATCATGGTGGATGATTGTTTTGATGTGCTCTTGGATTCGGTTTGCCAGAATTTTTATTGAGTATTTTTTAAGTCGATATTCATAAGGGAAATTGGTCTGAAGTTCTCTTTCTTTGTTGGGTCTTTGTGTGGTTTAGATCTAAGAGTAATTGTGGCTGCATAGAAGGAATTCGGTAGAGCTCCATCTGTTTCAATTTTGTGGAATAGTTCGGAGACTTTTAATGACTGCTTCTATTTCTTTAGGAGTTGTGCTTGAATTTTGTCAAATGTTTTCTCAGCATCTAATGAAATGATCATGTCATCTTTATCTTTCAGTTTGTTTATATAGTGGATTACATTGATGGTTTTCCTTATACTAAACCATCCCTGCATGCCTTGGATGAAGCCTACTTGATCATGTTGAATGACTGTTTTGATGTGCTCTTGATTCAGTTTGTCAGAATTTTATTGAATATTTTTGCATCGATATTCATAAGGGAAATTGGTCTGAAGTTCTCTTTCTTTGTGGGGTCTTTGTGTGGTTTAGGTATAAGAGTAATTGTGGCTTCATAGAAGGAATTTGGAATCGCTTCATCTGTTTCAATTTTGTGGAATAATTTGGGTAATATTGGTATGAGCTCTTCTATGAAGGTCTGATAGAATTCTGTACTGAACCCATATGGACCTGGGCTCTTTTTGGTTGGGAGACCTTTAATGACTGCTTCTATTTCTTTAGGAGTTATGGGGTTGTTTAAATGTTTTATCTGTTCCCGGTTTAACTTCAGTACCTGGTATCTGTCTAGGAAATTGTCCATTTCCTGCAGATTTTCAAGTTTTGTTGAATATAGGCTTTTGTAGTAGGATCTGATGATTTTTTGAATTTCCTCTGATTCTGTAGCTGTCTCCTTTTTCATTTCTGATTTTGTTAATTTGAACACACTCTTTGTGTCCTCTCTTCAGTCTGACTAAGGGTTTAACTATCTTGTTGATTTTCTCAAAGAACCAACTTTTGGTTCTGTTGATTCTTTGTATAATCCTTTTTGTTTCTACTTGGTTGGTTTCAGCTTTGAATTTGATTATTTCCTGCCTTCTACTCCTCCTCAGTATATTGCTTCTTTTTGTTCTAGATCTTTAAGGGGTGCTGTCAAGCTGCTGATGTATGCTCTCTTCTGTTTCTTTCTGCTGGCACTCAGAGCTATGAGCTTTTCTCTTAGCACATCTTTCACTGTGTCCCATAATTTCGGGTATGTTGTACCTTCATTTTCATTAAATTCTAAGAAGTCTTTAATTTCTTTCTTTATTTCTTCCTTGACCAGGATATCATTGAGTAGAGCATTGTTCAATCTCCATATATATGTGGGCGTTCTTCCCTTATTGTTGTTGAAGACCAGCTTTAGCCCACGGTGGTCTGATAGGACATATGGGATTATTTCTAGCTTTCTCTATCTATTGAGGCCTGTTTTATAACCAATTATATGGTTAATTTTGGAGAAAGTACAATGAGGTGGTAAGAAGAAGGTATATCCTTTTGTTTTAGGGTAGAACGTTCTATAAATATCTGTTAAGTACATTTGTTTCATTACTTCTCTTACTCTGTCTACATCTCTGTTTAATTTCTGTTTCCATGATCTGTCCATTGATGAGAGTGGTGTGTTGAAGTCTCCTACTTTTATTTTGTGATGTGCAATGTGTGCTGAGAGCTTTGGTATGGTTTCTTTTATGTATGTAGGTGCCCTTGTATTTGGAGTATAGATATTTAGGATTGAGAGTTCATCTTGGTGGATTTTTCCTTTGATGAATATGAAGTGTTCTTTCTTAACTTTTTTGATGACTTTTGGTTGAAAATCAATTTTATTCGACATTAGAATGGCTACTCCAGCTTGCTTATTCAGACCATTTGTTTGGAAAGTTTTTTCCAGCCTTTCACTCTGAGGTAGTTTCTGTCTTTGTCTCTGAGGTGTATTTCTTCTACAGTAGAATGCAGGGTCCTCATTGCATATCCAGTTTGTTAATCTATGTCTGTTTATTGGGGAGTTGAGTCCATTGATTTTGAGAGATATTAAGGAATAGTGATTGTTGCTTCCTGCTATATTCATATTTCGATGTAAGATTATATTTGTGTCCTTTTTTTCTTTTTAAATTTGCTTTATTAATTTCAAATTACGAAAAATATTTTTTTCTAAAATGGGTTAAATTGCCATGCTGACAGGAATGTTTAGACTTCAATGCAACAATTAAACAGTATTTACATAGAAATCGTTAAGTGGAAACACCAAAAATTTACAGAAAAAATACCCCACAAAATACAAGCTTCTAAAACAGTGGCTGTTTTATGAGCCCAGAGAAAACCTTAGATTTCAAGGTATGAGGCAAAATCGTAATGATTGTCAGGTTCCAGGGTTCAGAAACGCATGTAAGGCCTCATCTGTTGCTCCTTAGACTTTCTCTTGACTTCCATCACCTGCCCTACGAATCTCTCAACCTCTTTTCCCCCTTCACTGTGATCAGCATGCCTATTAGGTATGGCCCATAGAAAGTTAGGCACAAGTCTCCTGACTTTCCTTCTGATATTACTCCAGGCTTCTTGTTTTCAATCTCTTCCAGATGGTGGGATTCTTCTTCACTTTGTTTGGAGGCCTTTCCACCTTTTTTTGTTTTTCTTGTCTTTCTCCACAGTGAGATCCAATATGACTTGTTTGACTTTGGACGCCATTACTCCTGGGCCTATCCTTGCCTTCTCTTCTTCCTAGGGATGCTCACCACCAGGTGTGCGGCGAAGCTTCTGGTCCTCTGACCTGCTCTGCTCTTCCTCCTCCTGCTGCTTTCTGCGCTGCCTGCATGCTCTGTGTCACCAGGAGCTGTGCCCCCAGGAACAGGTGCCCCCGTTAGGGATGGCAGGCTGGAGAGAGTCAGAGGTATTTATTTTATCTCAATCCATAGTTGGTTGGTCCCCATGCACTCTGCAGAAAACCATGTTAGGGTGATGTGTGACCCAGATCACATCCACATCATGGTAGGCAAGAAAACAGACATCAATATCACCAAAGCCAGGGAACATGCTTGAGGTTGCCTGCTCCCTTTAGCCAGTACTCATTTCCTTAAGGTTCCACAGCCTCCTCTAACTGTACCATAGCTGGAGAAAGCAGTGAGCATATAGCTGTTGTGACACAGCCAATCAGAAAGAAAAGGAGACTCCCTAGAAGCCAGGGGTCCTGTATAGCCTTCAGTTGCCTGTCATTAGCATTCTACTTCGGCTAGCTAGGCCTCACTTTCTGAAGCATCCAAATCCTACCACTATCAAAGAACTTCACTAAACTGTGGACCGAGATAAAATAATATTTCATCCCTCAAGTAGTGTCTGTCAGATATTTGGTCTCATTTATTGAAAAGTAATAAATAATGATACCTTTACATTTTGATAATGTTGAGTGCTTTGATAAAGTTTGCTACAATCCAGGTAGAGAGCCTGTTGAAGACATTTGATATTCCCCTTATAAGAGAAATACACAAATATCTAGCTAATTTGGGATTATTTTTCTTTTCCTGGTAGTATTTGCTAGCCTAGTAGGCATAATGTAGCAGTGTTACCATATTACCTTATTTTTTTTTTAATTTTTTATTAGATATATTTTTTTTACTTACATTTCAAATGTTCTTATTCCCCTCCTGGTTTTCTGTCCATAAGCTCCCATCCCCTCCCCTCTCCCTCACCCACACAGGTATTACCCCCATACATCCCGCTTATTGCCCACCCCCATATTCCCCTGCACTGGGGGTCCAACTTTGGCAGGACCAAGGGCTTCCCCTTCCACTGGTGCCAAAACAACGCTATTCTCTGCTACATATGCAGTTGGAGCTCTAGGTCAGTCTTTCAGTAGTGGTTTAGTACATGGAAGCTTTGGTTGATTGGCATTGTTGTTTTTACAGGGTTGCAAGCTCCTTCAACTCTTTCAATACTTCCTCTAATTCCCCCCAAGGAAGTCCTGTTCTCAGTTCGATGGTTTGCTGCTAACATTGACCTCTGTATTGGACATGCTCTGGGTGTGTCTCTCAGGAGAGATCTATATCCGGTCCCTTTCAGCATTCATTTTTTAGCTTCATCAATCTTACCTAGATTTGGTGGTTGTTTATATATAGGCCACATGTGGGCACTCTGAAAGGTCATTCCTTGAGTCACTGCTCTAAACTTTGCTTCCATATCCCTTCCTATGGATATTTTTTCCCCTTTTAAGAAGGAGTGGTAGCATCCACATTTTGGTCATCCTTCTTCTTGAGCTTCCTGTGGTCTGTGGATTGCATTTTGGGTAATTCAAGCTTTTTTTTTGCTAACTTTCCACTCATACTCCGGCAAGAAACTCTTTATACTCACTGAGTCACATAGAAAATACACGAGAAAAAGAGGTGGATTTGTTGAAAATAAGGGTTTTATTAGAAGGGAAAGTGAGAAAGAAAAAGGAGAATAATGTGTAAAATTGACTAAAATTCATTATATGAAACTGTCAAGCAAAAAAGTTAAATAAGTAAAATAAAGTTTTATTATGAATTTAAGAATATTAAAATCAACAAAAATTGGAATGTTAAAGAATCTACTAGATGCTTTCATTGGAATGTATTGCTTCTTCGCAGAGTAGGAAAACAAGGCTGACAATATCAGCATTTTGGGCCAAGTATTGTCATCGAAGTGATACCTGCAATTCACCTTAGATTTTACTAGAATAAGAGGCTGATATATCTGTCCCCTGAGACTCTGCCAGAGGTTGACAAATACAGAGGCAGATGCTCCCAGCCAACCTTTAGACTGAGCCCTGGGACACCAATGGAGGAGTTAGATAAAGGTCTGAAGGAGGTGAAGGTGTTTCAACCCATAGGAAGAACAACAATATAAACCAAGCAGACCCCCCCAGAAATCTTAGAGCGGTCAACAACCAAAGAGTACACATGGAGAGACTCATGGCTCCAACTGCATATGTAGCAGAGGATAGTCTTATATGGCATCAATGGGAGGGGAGGCTCTTGGTACTGTAAAAGCTCAATGCCCCAATGGAAAGGAATGTCAGGGCAGGGAGGAGGTAGTAGGTGGATGAGGAAGAACCCTCATAGAAGCAGGGTGAGGAGGGATGGGATAGGATATTTGTAGAGAGGTAACTGGGAAAGGGGATAACAATTCAAATGTAAATAAATAAAATACCCAATAAAATTATTTCTAACAATAATTATATGACAAAACCAGTTGATATGTCAATATAGATGGGTAAAATCTCTTAAGGTCATACCCCGAGATGAAGAGCTACAGATAACCAATGGCTGCTAAGATAGTTGATCAGTATTCTCCAGAGATTTAACTTGCTGATTTGTTATCTAACCCCAAAGGGTCAACCTCAAATACACACACACACACACAGACACAGACACACACACATATTATTAGACTTGGCAGGTTTTAAATATAATATATATGGTGTATGTTTTTAAACATCACAATTGAAAAACAGGTCATATGTGTAGGCAAAGTTTTTCTTAAAAAATGAAATCAAAAGTAGTTGAAGCTATGAAATAGGCAGAAGGTAAGCAAGAAAATTATGTAAGGGCAGTATCTTAGCATGTTTGAAAACTTCTGTTACAAGTTCAGTCTGATGTAGTCGGTACACTTGGTTCAGACCAAGTTTTAAACTCAAATTGTAATCCTTCACAAACTTTCCAATTGAAGATATGTATACGAGTTATGGTTCTGGAATATACAATAAAGAACTTTTAAATATTCGTTTTATTTATTATTATTAAAATACATACAGATAAAAAATGTTCATTTATCATATACAGCTTTCACTCCCCCTTGAACTTTCTTATGTCTTCCTCCAAACTTCATGCCTTCCTTTTATAGTTATTTGTTTGTCCAAATTATTGTAATTAGTGCTACCTATAAGTGCATGACCATGTGGTCATCAACTGAAACATAGAAAAAATATCAGTTATCACACTCTAAAGAAAAGTAGCTTCATTGATTTGCCTACAAAGTTCATGAAGTCATCATTTTTAATAGCTGAATAGTATGGCATTGTATAAATATACTACATTTTCTCTACGTATTCTTTTGTTGAGGGATATCTGAGTAGTTTCCAGCTTCTGCTTAGTATAAATAGGATTTATGAATAGAGTAGAGCATGTGTCCTTGTTATATGTTGAAGAATGTTCTGGGTATATTCCCAGAAGTAGTATAGCTAGATGGAACTAGAAAATATCATCCTGAGTGTGATAAACCAGACCTAAAAGGACATACATTGTATGTACTCAGTGATAAGTGGATATTAGCCCAAAAACTCACAATATCCATGATACAACTCAAAGACCTCAGGAAGACTAACAAGAAGGAAGGCCAGTGTGGATGCTTCAAATCCACTTAGAAGGGGTAACATAATAATCATGGGAGTCCAAATGAAGGAGGGACCTGGGTGGGAGAATAGAGTGGAAGGAAAAAGGGGGAGGGGGCAGAACCAGGTATAAAAAGAGACAGGAGAGAAGTCCAAAGGGTCAGGAAAATGAATATTAGCAGTGCGGGTGGGGAAATTGAGGAGCCACTAGAAAGTCTCAGACTTCAGGGATGTGAGAGGCTTCCAGTAGCCAATATAGAGGACATTAGCAGAAATACATACTAGCAGGGAGCTAGACCCTAAAGAGCCCACTTCCAGTAGCCAGACATGGCCCTCATACCTGAGGCCATAGTGGAGAGATGGAGCCACACGCCCATCTAAAATGTTTTAAACCACAATTGTCTCTGTCTAAAGGAAATGCTGGTACAAAAATAAGAAGAAAAGGCTATTCAAACACCACCCCACCTAGGGATCCAACTCATGTGCAGACACCAGACCCCGACATTATTGCTGATGCCAAGATGAGCTTGCACAAAAAGCCTGGTATGGCTGTCCTCTGAGAGGTTCTACCAGCACCTGACTAAGTCAGATGCAGATACCCATATTTAACCATTAGGCTGAACCCAGAGACCCTAATGGAAGAGCTAGGGGAAGGAATGATGGGGCTGAAGGGGATTGCAACCCTTTAGGAAGAACAACAGTATCAATTAACCAGACACTTCAGAGCTCCCAGGGACCAAACCACTAACCAAAGAGCAGGTCCATGGCTCCTGCTTCATATGTAGCAAAGGACTGCCTCATCTGGCATCAGTGGGAGGGCAGGCACTTGGTCCTGTGGAGGCTCGATGCCACAGATAAGGGGGATGATAGAGAAGTGAAATGAAAGTTGGTTGAGGGAGCACCTTCTAAGGGGAGAAGGGGAGGCAGATGCAGTGGTTCATAGAAGGGATTCAGGGAAGGGGATAACATTTGAAATGTAAACAAATCAAATGATTAATTACTAAAAAAGAAAAAAATGCATTTTCATGCTTAAAAATACTCCACAGATATTAAATGTTTGTTGCAACTGGAAAGGAAAAAGAAAAATAGCTCTTCTTGCCCCATATACCATCAACAGCCAATATCTCCTCAGATAAATGTAAGGTTTCAGGAACCTTTCCTCCTACACATCAATAGAACACTCAGTTGGTTTGACCTTGTGTAAGACTTGTATAAGTGACCACAGCTACCATGAGTTCATATATGCAATAGGCATGCTATTTCCAGAAGAGAGCATATCATAGCACCCCTATTTTCTGCTTTTATACTATTCCTCTTCAATGGTCTTTTAATAATTATCTAGATGTATTTTTCACTTGAACATATAAAATTATGAAAATTAAAATTACCAAATTAAAATGTTTTACTCTTTTGAAATTTACTGTTAACTATGATTTCTCTGATTTCTATTCCCTGTGTAAGAGGTGAGAAATATGTGCTCACTTTATCAGTATCTTAGGCCCATTGCTTACAGAAAAGTAATATTCAATACTTTGATTGGGCTTCAATTGTAGAACTCATTAGGTATTTCTCCATGGCTAGGCCACAGAATCTACTGAAATCCGATATTCACAGGAGAAACTCAACCATAGTAAAGTTTACAATCATATTTTATACGTCAAGAAATTGAAAAAGTAACTCAAATTGCATATAAATGTTAATGGATGAACTTAATTATTAAATTCAAAGGATACAGAACACCTAGATTACAGATTCTGTTTACTTCCCTTTCTTTACACTTCAAGGTTCTGATGACCACAATGACGCATGGCAAGATATTTTTAGTATTTTTCTTTCATTTCTATTTTTAAACATACATATTTTTCTACTGATATTTTTAAAGCAAATATTGAATGGCAAGCATACTTATAGCTAAATTTCTTCTTTTTAGTTTGTTTTGTTTTTAAATTTATGGAGTGTTAAATTTGAACTGGTTTTATTTTTCATTGACAATGCTTAGAAGTCAACTCAGGGTGAAAGTATCATCAATCAATTTTCAAATCTTATTGTTAATACATTTTCTATAAAATGGTGCTATCTCCTTCAAAAGAATGAATAATTTTTAAATATTAATATAGCAAATATTGACTCCTTATTTCTTTATATATTAACTTACCACAATATAATTATGTAATTCTTCCCATATGTGTTTGTGCGTGTGTGTGTGTGTGTGTGTGTGTGTGTGCATGTATGTGTGTGTGCGTGTATATGCGTACATGTGTGTGTGTGCATGCATGTATGTGTGTGTGTGTATGCATGTGTGTATGTGCAATGGTGGAGGGGAGTGTACACATCCCTAAGCATGAGTGCAGAGTCCAAAGAAGCAAATTAAGTATCTAAAATTAATCTCTAATGTATTATTTCTCTGAGATAAAGTTTATATCTGAACGTTTAGATTGCTTTAAATAAAGTCCAGTAAGTCCCCTGGAAACTGTGTCCACTTCATCAGTTCTGTGTTTCAGTTGTGATAACACGTTTGGCTTTCACATAAGGCTGAGAATCTGAAATCAGTACCTCATACATACACAGGAAGTTCCCTTACCCACTGAACCATCTACCAAGTGTAATGACTTAATATCTTAAGATATACCATAATCCAACATCAATCTCTTCCACATTTTCCTTATGGCATTCTTCATTTCCTTATTCCTGAAAGTGTAAATCATAGGATTTAGCAATGGTGTCAGGATGGTAGCAAATAAAAACACATTTTTTTCAGAGAAGAAGGCAGATGCAGGCCTTGCATATATTAATATGCATGGCACAAAGAACAAAACCACCACAGTAATGTGGGATCCGCAGGTAGAGAGCGCTTTATGTCTTCCTTCAGAACTGTGGGCTCTCAAAGAGAACAAGATGACACCATAGGAAACAAGCAACAAGGAAAAGATAATGATGCAGATAGAGCCACTGTTGGCAAACACCAAAATGACAAATATGTGTGTGTCAGTGCAGGCAAGCTTTAGTAATGGGAACAAGTCACACAAGAAGTGATCAATGACATTTGGGCCACAAAAGGGCAGATATAAAATGAAGATAATTTGTATGGTAGAATGCAAGAAGCCCCCTGCCCAGGCTATCCCCACCAGAATTCCACAGAGTCTCCTGTTCATAATGGAAGAGTAGAGCAAGGGCTTGCAGATGGCCACATAACGGTCATAGGCCATGGTTATCAAGATAATCACCTCTACTCCAGTAAAGAAGTGCACAGCAAAGACTTGTGCCATGCAACCATCAAAAGAAATGGTTCTCCTCTCATAAAGCAAGTCCACAGTTATCTTTGGTGTGATGACAGAGGAAATGCATGCATCCAGGAAGGACAGGAATGCCAAGAAGAAGTACATAGGGGAACCCAGAAGTGCACGGCTATTTATGATTGTAACCACAATTGTCATGTTGCTCCCAAATGTTCCAATGTAGACAAAGAAAAATACAACAAATACTATTTTCTGAACCTTTGGATTCTGTGAAAGTCCCAGGAGTAAGAACTCAGTGACAAAGCTCTGGTTTTGCATGATTTTCAAAAATACAGTGAAAGAAAATTCTGTTCATCTATATCTGTATTTGTGAAAAAATGATTATACTATATGCAAAATTATACTATTACCATTAACTAGCTGATGCATCCTTGTATAAAATTGTCTTCATTTATTATTTTACTGTTTAAACAGAATATTATAGATATTTTGAGGGTATTGTTGATTATTACATAAAATTGAGGTAGAAAAATACTTTAAATATTTGAAATTGCCACATGTTTAATGTTGGTGCAGGAATACATCTAATTGGGTTATAGAACAAAATAATTCATCTTCAAATTGTCTAACTCTAGTGGATAATTAAAATAAAACATTGAAAGACATTTGAGTCTGTATCCTAATTATGAACCAAAGACCACACTTTATTCTTCATGCCCTCCTCTGTATGGATTGAGGATCAGATGTAGAGTACAGAATGACTGATTATAGCACTGCCTTTTCACCAGCAAAAGGACAGGTAAAATGTTTTTATGGTATATTTGGAAACTGTGGCTACTTTGAAATTGTGTTTCAAAGTATGAATTGAACTAGAATTTCATAAGAATGAATCTATTCTTCATGTAACATAAAAAAATAACACTACATGTGACATATCTGTTAAAAGAGTTGAAATTTCACTTTTAGAACATCATTTTAAAATGTGACCAGAACTTCAGAAAAATGATGCTGTTGTCATGACAGCTAGTTGAAAGAATACATAAAAAGTCTTTACTCAGAACTCAATCTAGTAGTCAATAGTGTCAGAAGTTAATGTTGTTTTTTTTTATTGGTACAAAAGGTTTAACTACAGGTCATCAGTTTAAAGAAACAACTGAAGCATAATTTGGATTTTAAGAGACACCGGAACTGATCTAAGGATCAACAGGGGCAAGCAAAACATTTCTTTCTCAAAAAGAAAGTAGAGATAGCCTTGCAACAGGGTCCCTTTTTCTATTCAGGGATGACATTATCTTCTTTGTCCAAATGGGAGTGTAACATCTTGCTTAAAGCAATTGAGTATATAACGGAGAATCTGAAGAGATTAAAGTCACCACCAACTTACAATTGTAGAAAACCACATAACTGAAGAAAAGAAATAATTCATTGTAATTTATAGCCTTGACACTTACTTATGGGACATTTATATAATCTCACTTCATTTGAATTAGTATAAATTAAATAAATATACAGTTTAAATTTATACAAATCTACTACAAACTTACCTGATAATATTTTAGGATGACTAAGAAGGTCAAATTTGAAAATGTCAAAAAGTTTCTCATGGTAGCATTTTATTACATTGGTAGATATAATTAATTCATTTGAAAACACAGGTGCATTAATCAGAGAAGGAGCTGCCATGAATCACTTACATAAATATTACAGTACCAGGATGTCACAGTCATCTTCTGTACACACAATCAAAATTTATCAGTAAAATATAATTTGCATATGAATGTATACATACATAAATAGGTATGTAAATCAATATTTACATCCGCTGTTAAAATCTGTGAGTAAAAGACTTAAGAGTATGTACAAAGAACTAAGTATTGGGCAGGTTTATTGCTTGTAAAATTCAACGAACAGACAGGATTCTACATATTCATTTCTATCACAAGGATATGTACAAGTTTATTGTAAAACACCATTACTCTTGATATTCTTAGGCCACTTCTTTCACCAGCATGCGAGCTCCTTAGCAATTCCCAAATGAAAGCCAACTATGACGAATAGCATCCTAAACAAAGAGCAGTAGAAAATGGACCACGTAGGGTCACTAAACAGCCATCATTTACAATATGCTAAGATCACTGTAGAATTATATAGAGTTTACATAATATAATTTACTAGTTGTTATTCAAAGCTAAAGCAGGATAAATAACTTGCATGAGTAAGGAGATAGCATCATCCATGCATGAAATATCAAAATTAAACTAAGCATTGCTCCCAATGACTATAGTTTGATGGGATTCTATAAGATAAGGTCTTGGGTTGTGCAAATGAAAGGAGTGGAGGGAGGGGAAACTGTTTTCAGGATGAATTGTATTGTATGAGAGAATAAATTGTTGAAAGAACAGGTTGTTTCAATGTACAATAATTTTTAATGTTCTTAATATATAAGAATAATAAATATCAAGTTTTATATCAAAAGATCAATGTTGTAGTATGATATCCCTCCTACACAATCATAAGTATTCATAAACCAGAGAGTTTTGTCGTACAAAGAGAGCCAAACTGAACAGGATGTTCCAAGAAAAACAGACCTCATGTTGATCTTGAAAATTAAGTAACTCTTAGCTTCATTTTCTTGTTCTACTTAGCGTGGCCAGCAATGCTAGACAAAATGTCAGTATTATTTTCCCAATAATGCTATTTGCAAATATACAGTGATACATTCATAATGAGAAGAGTCTAATGTACTTACAGTTAATGGTCACATGGTGATGCTTTTAGATGTTACTTGACATAACACAAACTATAGTGTAAACAAAGTCACAATTGTTTGTGCAACATATGGATGCAAGTTAAAAAGTCAATGTCTACAACATAATACGTTGTAATATATTATAATACAACTCATAGACCCAAGATTCAGTTAGCACTGCAGAGAGTGGGGCAGAAATTTTGTAAGAGTCTGAGGTCCAGGACATCTACTAGGAGGTATTATCTTCTTTATAGCTGAGAGCTCAGCTAAATTGAATAAAACATGTTATGTAATTAACATTAAGATATCTGTAGTTAATATAAATTTGTATAATGTATTAAATACATGAATTTAAATGTAGATCAAATAAATTGTGAAATGAATATTTTGAAACATTACTCAACTTCTGCTTTTTAGTGTGTCTGGGTCTAGTGTGAGGGTTGAGAACAAGAGACAGATATGTCCAGAATATATTTTATACATGCATGAATTCTCTAAGAATAACTGATATATACTTAAAAAAAATTTAGCAAAATTCGTATTTTATGTATAATACGAATAGGAGCAAAATGTCATACATGAATCATGTTGGTCCATTTAAGACAAGATGTTAATTCATTGTTTTGGTGAGGGATTGGCAACATCTGTTATAGCAACAACCTTGACTCAAACTCATCATGTGACCTAGAATGACTTTGAACTCCTGATCCTCCTTTCATCTCCCAGTGCTGGGATTCCAAACTTATGCTACAGCTACCCAAAACAGTATTTTTATATACATATTATACAAAGTCTAAATACAAAGGATATCAGTGTTTCCATACACAAACTTAGATGAAAATTTGAATCATTAAAAATCTTTTCTTCTGTGTTGGGGATTTAGCTCAGTGGTAGAGCGCTTGCCTAGCAAGCATGAGACTCTGGGTTCGGTCCTCAGCTCCGGAAAAAAAAAAGACAAAATAACAAAAATGTTTTCTTCTTAAAGGAAAAATCTTAAACACTATATTCTAAGATATCTCTTTAAATGACATTTTAAAAAAAACTTTACCAATTTAACAAAATTCCTGATTCAATATATTTAATACATTTGTAAAATTATTTTTAATTGTTCAAAGTTTTCAGCCAATATCTAAAATATAAAAACAATTATAAAAATATAAATATGAAACTCTAGTCATAAATATTTAATTAATTTAAAAAATTTCACAAATAAAATGTAATTTGTGAAAATAAAATCATACTAGGACAATTTGCCTTAGAGTATGTCAAAAATAATGAAAACTAGCTTGAATATTTTTCTTAGAGGTTAAGAACATTTTTTCATTAAATTTCATTAAATTGAAGAAATACATTTAAAATGAATGAAGAGAATGATCTGCCTTGGACGAAAGAGAAGACAAAAGGAGGAAGGGGATGGAAGGGAAGGCATTTGTAATTTAAGAACTCCTGCTGAGTTCTCTGGGCACATGTACCATTCTTATATCTGAAGTGATGCTTTCTAGGCTTCTCATGAATCATTTTATCTGCTTTTATTTCGTTAACTTTAATCATACAACTCTACTGGGTATGGAATTTGTGCACCAGAGTTTATAAAATTCTTGTGAGGATGAGGTGGGTGGGTGGGTGGGTTGGGTGGAGGAGTACCCTCATAGAGGCAATGGGGAAGGGGGTGGGATGGGAAGTTTGTGGAGGAGAATCTGGGAAGAGAGACAACACTACAAATGTAAATAAAATAACTAATAAAAAATAGTAAAATAAAAAACCCACATTTGGGGTTTGGGATTTAGCTCAGTGGTAGAGCGCTTGCCTAGAAAGCGCAGGGCCCTGGGTTCGGTCCTCAGCTCCGGGAACAGAAAGAAAGAAAGAAAGAAAGAAAGAAAGAAAGAAAGAAAGAAAGAAAAAAAAAAGAAAGAAAAACACTCCACATTTCACATTTATGACACAAAATATTTACAGTTTGCTAATCACAACATCCAAATGTCACTTGATCACAATTTAAAATCATTTATGAAGATGAAAATTATACCTTATATGCTGTCCCATGGCTCAGTTTTCTAAAAATAAAAAGATTGATGACAGGACAGCCATCTTCTAATCTCAACTGCAGATATTCAGTAGTAACCAAAAATACTCTGCTGGCAGTCTTCTTCTATGCAAAAGAAAGGGCTAGCCAAGAGAATGGGTAATATTTCTGCTTCACAAGCACTGTATTCATCATGATCTCCAAGTAATAGAAAAATGAAAAAGTCAAAGTTCCTCCTTCACTGCTGTTGGAATTTAAATATGTTTCTCTGAGACATCATGAATCTATGAGATTGATTCTGAATACCCAAAGGGTTTGGGGATTTTCTGCCCCTTGAGATTCCAAGTTGTAGTTCTGTATACCTTGTCCCTTCATCAACTGGTTAACAATACTTATAAGCACCTCCAATATTTGGATGTACTTTTAATTTTTTTCTGTGAATTCTATTTAATAATGTTCTCATCATGGTTCACAAACAAACCCTGTTTAATAACATATGGAAAACAGTGTTTATGTGCTGAATTAACAAAAACTTCCAGACTTTTTCTTATTGTAATTGAATTCATTGAGGTTAGTGAGCACTTTAGAACATATTTGGATCACGTTGTAATTTCGCAACGAATTTACTATCTTATATTAAAACGACTCTCAAAATCCAAAAAAAAAAAAACCAAAAAAAAAAAAAAAAAAAACCAAAAAAAAAAAAACCACAAACAAAAACTTCCTTCAGTCACAAGGGATTTTTCAATAAATTTTTAACATGCATTATTTTGGGAAAACCTATAAAGGAATTTATATTAAAGAAGTACATTTTATGTTTAATTTTAGACAAGTTCATATATATTCATAGAATTATTATAATATTGACCACTAATACTTCTCTCTTATAACCCCCATTAGTACTAATCCTCTTTCTCTTCCAACTATAAAGAACTGCGCACATACCTTTAAAAATAAAAAAAAATGAAAACCCTGCTTTTAATTAGAGTTACCTCAATGAAGATGAATAGGGAGTTACTTACTGGAGCAATGGAAACTTACATTATTTATGTACTGGTAAAAAATTAGACCCTTTTACCAGAAACAACTACCTGTCTATAGCATCCCAGAGATAGGGGGACCCTCACAAGTGCTTACAGTATCCAAGGTGGAATGTCGAATGGCCCAGATTTGTACAGGTATACACAGGTAATGTCTTCATTATTTAAATGGTTAACTCATATTCAGAAGAAAATATATCACAAAACTCCTGCCTACCTATCAGGTCCTACAATTTATTTCTGTCTGTGATATTCATTTGTCTTGGAGGTGGTGATATAAAGCTATAAAGATGCTCTATTTATAAATATATATATATATATATATATATATATATATATATATATATATATATTTAGATGGCAGGTTGATGCCTCGTCTATTTACCAAACAGTTACAGCATATTCCCACCAAGGGCATGTGACTTCGTAAACCATAAGCTTTTAGCAGATTTACATTACCAAAATATTTTCCTTCCTATGCAACATACCTCCGTTCTAATCTAAAAGTGGTTTGTTGTACCTTATCATTATCAGTCATGCTATTATTGTTTGAATGGGTAATTTGATCATTTGTTTCAGTACTCTAGAATGGAAATCTGACATATAAGCAACAGCTTTGAGAATTGTTCTTTCCAATAGCCTTCAAGGCATTCTGGGACATAAACACTAGTCATCAGAGAAGAACATTCTGAAGGAAGTCATAGTAAGTTCTTATAAAATAAAAAAGATGTTATATATTTTGAAAATTCAAGACAGCAAATTAACATTACCATTCCAAAATGAAGGAATGATGCAATAGCCAGGAATAAGAAGAATGAATTAAAGCCCAAACTGAGCAAGGCATATAGTGATATGATTTGTTTCTTTTAAGGTAATTGTAGCCATTTTGTATTTAGGCTCCATTTGCCCATAAGGTAAAATGGAGTTCATCTACTTCACAAAATTAATCAAGCTGACAATAAAAAATTCTACTAGCGGGGTTGGGGATTTAGCTCAGTGGTAGAGCGCTTGCCTAGGAAGCGCAAGGCCCTGGGTTCAGTCCCCAGCTCCGAAAAAAAGAACCAAAAAAAAAAAAAAAATTCTACTAGCAAGTCAATATGCTATTGTTGTAATTTTCATGCTCTCCTTTTAAAAAACTATGGAAATTCATTATGCACAACTCCATTTATCTTACTTAGGACCAATCATCTTGAAAATCAGCTGATAGTACTCTCCATAGTTAGACAAAATGTAATACTTCTTCGCTCCATGTCTCCTGAAGTTTTGACCTGGAGTTTTCTATAAAAAGCCTATGCTAAGAACAAAGGAGTACCACAGTTTGGCTCCAATGTCCTCTCTGTGGTCCTGATCAATCTGTCTGTATTAAGCTGATCAATTGATTAATAAACTTTCATCATATCTGAGATCAGTGTCTGAGAGATCAGTGTGTGGTTCTTCCTGAATCTCAACAGTAGTAAATCTTGCACCTTCATATTTTTAGCATGTGGTGAGTCACAGAGATCTAAAACAGGAAAAGTGTCCTCCACCATTCATATCTGCTGCCAACAGGACAAGGAGCCTCTTTCTCTCTTCACCCAGCTATACTTGCTGCATGTTAGATTGCTCAGTGTGTGTCCCACATTGTTGTCATGTCTCAGCCTCTGGGATCTCCACTAAAATGTAGTCTTCACTTTTATAGATTCAAGCAAATGGTCATAAAAACTTTCTTTCAATGACCCTAGTATTTGTATATATTGTGCGGCCTCAGCTTCTCTCAAAAACCATGAAACAGTGTCTAGAGAGATGACTCAGCAGTTAACAACACTGACTGCTCTTCCAGGTCATGAGTTCAATTCCCTGCAGTCATATGGTTGTTCTCAGCCATGTGTAATTGTATCAGATACTCTGTATGGTGTGTTTAACGAAAGTAATAATATATTCACATACATAAAATAAATAAACCTTTAAATAATGCATGGAACATCACTACATAAACCTTATGTCTTATAAATTCATGTTTAGTAAATCATTATCATGCCTACAATGTTGCCTAAGTTTCTGGAAGCTTGAGGTGGAACCTGTCACCCTAGAAATACAGCTATGTCAACTTCTGTGAGATCTTGCACTTAGGGCAGATATATTATTCCAGTGCAGACCTGGACATTATTTTTTAATAGATCGAAAGTCTTTTGCTAGCATACCACGTGATGTAAACTTTAACCATACAGAACTCTTTCCTCTAAAATCTCTATTACTTTTTTATCTTTTGTCCCAATTATCTTTTTTAAATGTAGACATAGATAAATTATACAAAACATCCACTATGTTCGAGAAATAGGCCAATGATGAATATCACTCACTGCATTTGCAAAACACCAGGTTCTACTTTCTGAATCACAGGTTCACAGGTGTATTAGTCAGGGAAGTCTAGAAATATATATATTATTTACATATATATATATATATTATTTACAAATATATATATATATATATATATATATATATATATAGAGTGGCTTAGAGTTTGTGTTTAAGCAAGTCCAACAATGGTTGAATGTCTCAGCAGGTCTCCAGTAGAAGTTGGTGTCCCTAAAAAAGAGTGGATTCTAATGCCAATGAAGACACTAACCTGTCAGAGAGAGCAGAGGTAAGAAGAGAAAGAACAAGCATTTCCTTCTTTCATGTCTTTTATATAGGCTCCTACCAGAAATTTGACCCAGACTAAAGTCAGACTTCTCACCTCAAAAGGTCTGTATTTATCTTCGTCCTTCTCACATAAAATTATTTAATTAAGAAAAACAGTAGCCACAGGTGTACTCAGCCACTTGGAATTTAGTTAATTCCAGAGGCAGTCGAGGCAATGACCAATAAAAACTGTCACACAATCAATTGTTATCTCAGTGTCAAAGTCCTTATCTTCATGTGGCCTCGCTGAGCAGTAAACCCATAGCACACATACATACAAGCAAGAAAAACTTTCATACACGTAACATGATTAAATGTAAAAAGTTTTAATGCATTCATGTCACTGATTCCTGTCATATACTCGTCTGTTCTGAAAGTTTCTCCATCCAGTGAATTATACCATTATGTTTAAATACCAATTTATTATTGTCTTCAGGACATGAATATGATAGCTATTCTTAGTCATCAACTTGACATATCTGAAATTAAGTAAATCTCCAGAAACTGGATATACCTGTGAGTTATTTTCCTTAATTAAATCATTTGAGGAGGAAAGAACAATCTTAACTCTGTGCCACACAATATGACTAATGCAGTGGAAATATAAAGCCCAATGCTGGAAACATAGCATTTAAATGGTCTCTATTACAGCGCTTGATAGGATCTTTCTAAATCTATTAAAACTCATGACAACTGGAACTTAAGGAAATCCTTCATGTGGTTCACAATTCAGTAATAAAGTGCTTCAGAGTTGGAGATCATGGCAATAGGAGCTAGAGGAAGCAGATAATGTTGATTTCACAACCTAGATATAGAATGGTTACTGTACATGTTTGTTTGATACTCAAGCTCAGAGAACAGTATTGCCCACATTTCAAGTGATCCTTCCATGTCAAAAATCAAAAATCAAAAACAAACAAGAAACAAAACAAAAAACAAAAAAAACTATAGTTTATTTTATTTTATTTTATTTTATTTTATTTTGATACTTGGTGTGTTCTTCTTTTTCCAACCCACAGTTTAATCTACTATCACTAGATAAGAGAGAAAGAAAGATAAAGGGGAGAGAGAAACAGAGACTTCCCTAAATTTAACGTTGTTCCCTTTCCTTTTTGTTTGAGAAAGACTACTAACAAGCTGTAAAACACTCCCTAGAATGATCAACAACCACTACCACCAGCCTTTGGGAGCACTATGATTTATACACTCTCTGCAAAGTCCCCAGAATACCAAATGTCACATAATCACAGAACTACCTACCCCTAACAAAACCACACCACTGCAGGAGGCCAAGCAAAATCATAGGCAGTTGCTGGGGATCAACCAGAAGCAG
Source organism: Rattus rattus (assembly GCF_011064425.1). Classification (NCBI taxonomy): domain Eukaryota; kingdom Metazoa; phylum Chordata; class Mammalia; order Rodentia; family Muridae; genus Rattus; species Rattus rattus. The sequence continues at coordinate 70,603,397 of NC_046158.1, forward strand.
GCTGACACCCCCACACCTGAGACTGAAAGGAAAGCACATTCTTATATTTCTGTGTTTTTTAAAGAAAGCAAAATTCCAGAATTCTCGAAGCTTGTCCATATATAAACCTAACAGAAAGAAAGCCTCACATGCATGCTAAGCAGCTAACTTAATAAAAATTCCCTTATGTGTGCATCTGGATGCTCCTGAACTTGATGGTTCCATGTCCTCGCACTAACTGTCCACTTTAACCATTACAGTATTTCCTTGAGATACCTTACTATATTAAATAGGAATAGAGACAAAAGATACTCTTGTTTTATTCCTGAATTTAGTTGCAATAGTAAGAGCTTTTCTCCCTTTATAGGTCTTTTTCTCAAGAATACATAGTTTCTTGATTTTTTAGAAATTCCTCACTATTTGGATCATGCTAGACTGGTACTTGAATCAATTTCAAATATCTAACTTTCTCAGTACTGGAATTGAAGCATAAGTCAGTATGCCAAGCTTAAGCAAAAATTTAAAAATGAAAATAAAGAGTCTAAAAAATGAAAAATCTTTTTCTCTTACCATGTATTGGACAGACCATATTAAAGAATATTTAATGTGAGGGGTCAGAACATCGAGTTGACATCTTAACAAAAATCTTGTACTTCCACAGCTTGTTACTTTTCACAGTTTTAAAGCCTAGTTTCATGTATTTTTGTTTTGTTAGCACACCACAGTAAATGCCGAACTTAAATGATTCATCAAAACAACAGTAACAACAAAACAAAATCTTTCAAATACTGTCTAGAGTGAATGTGTTCAAGACTTAAGGGTTATTTTCCGTTAATTTTAGTTTTATTCCTTTGTCAGAATACAAAATAATTACATGTCATGGATTATATTTAGCATCAGGTAATATTTACTAGGTAATGATAAGCAAGCAGACACTAACAATTTTATATGTGAGATTGTCATTTTAGACAATTTTTGGCATTTTCCTACCCACTTAACAAAGTTTTCTATTGTATGACTTTATTAGAAGCAATATTGAATATCAAGTTAACAACAATATGTGAAAATGCATTAGGAAAGTGAGTATAAGGAATTGTTTTAAACAGTTTTAAAATTAGTGAAGTGAATTCAGTTGGGTCTACATAGCCAGCCAGAGATATAGAGTGAGACTGTGAAAAAGAAATCCTGTCTTCACATACTAAATTTAAAAATAATATAAGGTTTGTAATTATTTTCTCCTTTCTGAATTTCTAGTTAACAGAATCTCACTAAGAAACCTATATTGCTCTGGAATATGGGAAATATTGGAAAATATGATAACAAATTTTCAGTACATTTTTTTCTCCCAATTTCAAGACACATTTAGTCCATCAACCAATTTCAATAGGCATTTTAATAGCTAAATTCCTTTTAAAATCCTTAGATTTATAACAGTAAATAACTCAATTAACTTTACTTTTTATTATCTTTAAAACTATTTTTTAAAAATATTTACATATAAGTAAAAATATTCCATTCCAAAATCCATAAGATTCTGATATCTCTACAAATTATAAGTTATAAAACAAGTTACAATGCTCTATATTTTGCTCCTAATTCTGTTACAGAATTTTTGATTTTATTGTTGTATTAATGCATAAAATATTTTCAGTACTGAAATGGTAAAATTTAATGTGAAGCTTCACAGCATCTCTTCCAAAAGCAATTCACATTTTATATTGAATCGAACTTTAACTTTTTATAACACTCTGACTATTCAATTCATATTGTGTAAGTGTAATCTCACATATGGATTTCTCACATACAGTGTTAATGCATTATCTATAGAATAGTTTCATGTACTTCTCTATAAGTTGCGTGTGTGTGTGTATGTGTGTGTGTTTGTGTCTGTGTGTGTGTGTGTGAATGTATGTGAACACAAAGGAAATGCTGGAACTCATACGTATGCCAGCAGAACTTGAGGAGGCAGTGAATATCCTTGTTTATCCTTCTCTACTTCATTTCCTTGGAAAAAGATCTGTTAAAGACTGAGCCTTGAGCAAACTGTGCTATTCAGCGATTAGTAGCCCAATTCAAACCTGGGACTGCCTCGTTCTTGTTCACCCGCAGTGAGTTAAAAACGATCTAACATACTTGGCTATGGACATGAGTGGTAAGGATCCAAATAGTCTTCATTCTTAAACAGCAAGTATTTTATCTACTGAGCCATTTCAGTGTTGGAAGCATACAATCTTTTAATATTTATCAGAAACAACTATTAGCCTCTTCCACATTTTCCTGATGGCATTTATCATTTCCTTATTCCTGAAAGTGTAAACCATAGGATTAAGCAGCGGTGTCAGAACATCTATAAACACAAAAACATTTTTCTCAAAAGAAAATGCAGATGTGGGCCGTGCATATATTAATATACAAGGAACGAAGAACAAAACTACAACTGTAATATGGGATCCACAGGTACAGAGAGCCTTACGGCGCTCTTCAGAGCTGTGGGCTCTCAGAGAGAACAATATAACACCATAGGAAATGAGCAAAAATGAGAATATAATTATGCAGAAAGACCCACTGTTGGCAAACACCAAAATGATAAAGATGTGTATGTCAGTGCAGGCAAGCTTCAACAATGGAAACAAGTCACATATGAAATGATCAATGACATTGGGTCCACAGAAGGGCAATTGCAAAGTAAAGGCAATTTGTATGATAGAATGCAAGAATCCTCCAGCCCAGGCTACCCCCACCATAGTGCCATAGAGCCTACGATTCATGATGAAAGAGTAGTGTAACGGCTTGCAAATGGCCACATAGCGGTCATAGGCCATGGCTGCCAGGACAGTGACCTCCACCGCACTAAGAAAGTGCACAGCAAAGACCTGTGTCATACAACATTCAAAAGAAATGCTCTTCCTCTCGTAAACCATGTCCACGATCATCTTTGGTGTGACAACAGAGGAGACACAAGCATCCAAGAAGGACAGGAATGCCAAGAAGAAGTACATGGGTGAGCCCAGCAGGGCAGGGCTGTAGACGATGGTCACCACAATCATCATGTTACCCACAAGAGTTGCAATATAGACCAATAAAAATATAACAAATGTTATTTTCTTAATTTGCGGGTTTTGTGAAAATCCCAGGAGTATGAATTCATTGACAAAGCTCTGATTATGCATGATTTTCCAAAGGAATTTGAGAGAATGGGATATTTATGAATTTCTGCAATTATAAGAAAAACATGTATCATACAAATCTACAATATCAGCATTAATACTATGGTGAACCTTTATGCAAAAATTATCATGATTGTTTTGATTAATAATTCAAATGGACTATTTTTTTAAATGTAATTATATATCTCATAGAGTTGATGTAGAAATTATTAACAAAATAGCCACAATTTTAATATTTGGGATAAAACCATCTATCTGTGTTAGAAAAAGAATCACATTTGACATTTCACCTTTCATCATTGTCTAACTGTTTTCTGTAGTAAAGTATTGAAAGGCAATTAGAAACCATACCTGAATAATAAACCAAAGGCTACACTTTGTCCAACATGGGTACCATCTTTATGGTCTAGGCAGGGCTCAGTTGTCTACAGTAATGCACTGAAGCTCCATCTACCAAAATAAGAAGATATAAAATGCACTTTGAAAACCTTGACATTTTAAATTTTCTTTCAATGCATGAAGTACATTAGAATTCAAATCAAGTAAGCATCTTGTCCTTAACATAGAAATCTCAGTACAACAATATCTACCATTAACATGATGCTAATGAAAAAATGCTGATAATTCACTAATTCATTAATTTTTAGTGAGATCAGAGACTTGGAAAATTGATGCGGTTATCAGGATGACTGAATAGAGTGGGAAAAGGCGACAGTATTAAGATTTAGCTTCCTAGCCATATGTGACAACTGGAAAATTGTTAATGAAAATTCGAAGTTGAAAGAAATAAGATGGTTAAACTTGGATTTCAAGATCCTCTGCTCCATCATCCATTCTGCGCTAAGTCAGGATGGACAAAAAAAAAAAAAAAATGCAATGAGTAAAGAGATCATAAGGCATGGAGTTCATGCATGAAATATTTTAATGAAAATTAACATTTCTAACAATGACAGAATATGGGAATAAAAGAGAAATGGCTTCAGATTCTTGAGAATTATTTCTCAGATCTTGACCTTCACCTTTTTCCCATAGAATAGGCATGGAACTAGATGTTGATAAAATTTAAAAACCCTGAGGACGTTCAACATTTCTTTCTTCAAATTTCATCAAAATAATGATGGAAGCAGAAATATTGGAGGATATATTGAGTGTTAAGTAAAAGGGGATCTCAGACAATGATTCAAAGCAGAGAAGATTACTGTACATTAAAGTCTTGCATTTTTAATAGCTAAAGGTATTAGTGTATATGTGTAATATATAATATACATATTCACAAGGCAAAATATTTGTTTATATGGGTTTTAGTATATGATAATTTCAATGCATAGCATGGTCTAATGTTCTTAAACAATGGTGAAAGGGCGAAGCTTTGGTCCTCACTCATTGATATTCAGGTTTTAATTGTCATCCTTTAAAACAAAACTAAACAAACAAAGCAGCCAAACTGAGTGCAAGATTATAAGGGAAAATAAGGCCAATGTTAACTTAAAAAATAAGTAAATGTTAGCTGAATTTTCTATGTTTACTTAAGATTCTCAATAGTTCTGATTAAACTGACACTGACCTTTGCCAGAAAGCAGTTTTCTGAATTATTTGTGAAGTCAATAATGAACAAAGAGTACAGCGTAGTCACATTAGTTATGATCACGGGTTATGGGTTTTTCTATAATTTAGCAGATAATAAGCCTAAACAGTAGCTGTAGCCTAAATATTTCTCTATAAAATAAAATTAAAATAGCTGAAAAGTTAGCTAAATATACATAAAATTTCTTATTTAGTTAAAACTAATATATTCTTGTTTATTTCACAATCTTGCCAAACAAACTCTTATTAAAGCACTGGAGCAATGTTGAAACTCAGTAAGTGAGAGCCCAAAATCTTCTGTTCTCTCCTATTTGTGTGAATCTAAATTAAAAGTAAATTTAAACCTTATTTGTACTCATCTATGGGAGGACCTAGGAGTAAGAAGATAGGGATGTACATCAACACAGTATATTGTATAAATGAAAATCTTAAATAAAGAGTAAAATATTCTTATAAAAGAGTTAATAAAACAGCTTTATTTATAGCTAGTCATGTGATTGAACAGACTATTAAATCTCTGGTTTTATGCAGCCTTAGTTAGACACAATTGCACCCTAGTTTGGAATGACTTAGATCCTGAACGTCCAGCTTCCCCCTCAGGTCATAGTGTTACAATCTTGTGCCACCATACACAGCCAAATGTACTTAATCATATTCTATAAACTATAATTCTAAAATAACTTGTCACTATTAATGCCAACATTATTTTAAGCAGTGCCTACATAGTTACGCTGAAATGTTGAATCAGTCAAAAGAATGATACATCTCTTATAATCACATTATGAAATATCCTGAAGATGATTCACCCATTCAAATCATTTAGAAAACATATTAGAAATTATTCCAGAACATTATGTACAATTTTGAAATGATATTCCAGTTCATAAATTACACTTTGAAAATTTTATGATAAATACTATACTGTCAAAAGTATTGAAAATTAAGGAATATGAAAACTTTATGTGAAAATGTGAATCTAACAAATGGTATCTGTGAAAATAAGAATCTAACAAATAACTACATTATACTAGTATAAAACTCTAAAATATGAAATATGAAGGATTATAATAATTTGCTAAGTGATAAAACAGAAGAAATCAAATGTCCATTCTTAGGACTTAAATATATATAGCCTATAAAGGATCAATAAATATTACATACTTCATTGACAAGAAACTTGTTGTTATCAAATTACTTAGAATTAAACATCAACTACAGCCCCACAAAAAGTTATGTTCTAACTTTACGAATGTTTTATGTATAAATCAATACTACAACTTAGACTCATTTCTGAAAATAGGAAGATGTGCCCTCTGCCACTGGTTTCCAGCACTTTCTTCCATATCTAAAAGGCAGCAGGAGAGCAGATCTGGAAGTGAGGGTAGAGGATGGATGATAACTCTGCTTTTTAAATGCTGTGTTCATGTGGTTATTACAGCAAAAAAAAAATAAATAAATAAATGAAGAAACCAAAATTACTCCTTCCCTGTAACCAGACACTATGAATATGAGAGTGATCCTCTGACCCCCTTGGGTTTTTAAAAAATGTGTGTCCTCATGAGATTCTAAGACAAACTTTTCTGCCAGTTTATACATATAAGAATATTCATGATCGTCTAAACTAATATTGTGAGTTTGAAAGAAAACTATATTAAAGTTATGTTTGCTAGTACTCTTGTTTACCAGCTTTTTTAAATAACAAACACAATTCTATGATGGATGGATTTCAATGTCTTTGTGCAGTACTTAACAAAATTTCATTCTGTCATAAGGAACTTTTTAAATCTGTCAGGAAAGTATCCACTCTTTTGTGAAATACTATCAAATACTTTACTTAAAGAAAAATTTTATATATAAAATAATACTAATAGAAAGTTTTTACTTACTTAACAATTTTTCCTTTTTTATTAACTTTTAAAATTTCATATATGTTCACAATTTATTATGATCATATGGAACACATAATTATCTCTTCTTCTTGTCCTGTTGATGTTCTTTTTCAAGTATCTTTCCCAAATTTATGTATTTTTTAGAACAATGAGTTTAATTATATTAGCTCATATGACCATAGATAGAATGTTATGACTGAACCATTGAAAGACTTCCTCCAATAGATACTGTAGCTATACTCCTGCAGATATCACTACTAAGTAACCTTAAATCAAGATTGGTAAAAACTCATGAGTTCTTTCTCTATTCATAACAGAATATTGAAGAATAAATCTTGGGCCAATGTTATGCAGGTATCCACATCTGATGCTGCTTGTTCATGATTAAAATGGCCATATCGCATCAGGCAGATACTATATCATGGCACATCTACCAAACCCCAGGACTTATATTCTCTATTGTTCTATATTGGGGATATTTCTGAGTATAGGAAAGGTCGATATACCTGTCCCATTAAGGTATGAGCATTGAGCATTTACTCCTCCCAGCACTTAATTTAAAAATCTCTGCATAAATTCCCACACACTATATAATGAACCTTATTGGCCAAATCCTGAAAATAACTGAGAAATAAAAATATGGATATTTAAAAAGCATTAATCATCTAGAAAAAGAATAGTGTAGTTTCTCCACAAAGATCTATGATCTCTTCTATATGCTGACCTCCAGTTGAACAAGCATCATTTGTTGACAATGCTATGTTTTTCTTCCATTGGATGGTTTTAGCTCCTTTGTCAAAGATCAAGTGACCATAGGTGTGTGGGTTCATTTCTGGATCATCAATTCTATTCCACTGATATATCTGCCTGTCTCTGTACCAATAACATATTCTGTAATACTGCTTGCTCTGTAAAACTGCTTGAGGTCAGGGATGGTGATTTCCCCGAGAAATTCTTTTACTGTTGAAGATAGTTTTTTCTATCTTTTTTTTTTTTTGTTATACCAAATGAATTTGCAAATTGCTCTTTCTACTCTATGAAAAATTGAGTTGGCATTTTCATGGAGATTGCATTGAATATGTGGATTGCTTTTGATAAAATGGTCATTTTTACTATATTGATCCTGCCAATCCATGAGCATGGGAAATCTAACCATATTCTGAGATCTTCAATTACTTTCTTCAGAGACTTGAAGTTCTTGTCTTACAGATTTAGTTAAAGTCACACCAAAGTATTTTCTGTTATTTGTTACTATTGTGTGTGGGGGTGGGTTATTTCCTAATTTCTTTCTCACCCTGTTTATCCTTTGAGTAAAGGAAGGCTATTGATTTGTTTGAGTTAATTTTATAATTAGTTACTTTGCTGAAGTTGTTTATCAAGCTTAGTAGTTCTCTGGTGGATCTTTTGGGGTCATTTAAACATAATGTTATATCATCTGGAAATAGGGATATTTTCACTTCTTCCTTTCTAATTTGCATCCTTCCTTTCCTTTGACCTCCTGTCATTCTCTGATTGCTCTGGCTAGGACTTTTAGTACTATATTGAGTAAGTAGGGAGAGTATGTACAAAGATTAAGTCCAAGTGGATCAAAGACCACGAAATTGAACTAGATACACTCAAATTAATAGAAGAAAAAGGGGGAAGAATCTCAATCACATGGGCACTAGGTAAAATTTCCTGAACAAAACACCAATGGCTTATGCTCTAAGATCAAGAATCCACAAATGGGAACTCATAAAACCGCAAAGATTCTGTAAGGCAAAGGACATTGGCATAGGACAAAATGGCAACCAACAGATAAAATCCAAAATATACAAGGAACTCAAGAAGTTAGACTACAGAGAGCCAAATAATCCCACTAAAAATGGGGTACAGAGCTAAGCAAAGAATTCTCAGCTGAGGAATATCGAATGGCTGAGAAGTACCTAAAGAACTGCTCAACATCCTTAGTCATCAGGGAAATGATCATGTGGTTTTTATCTTTCAGTTTGTTTATATAGTGGATTACATTGGTGGTTTTCCATATATTAAATAACCCCTGCATCCCTGGAATGAAGCCTACTTGATCATGATGGATGACTGTTTTGATGTGCTCTTGGATTTGTTTTACAAGAATTTTATGGAGTATATTTGCATCAATATTCATAAGGGAAATTGGTCTGAAGTTCACTTTCTTTGTTGGGTCTTTGTGTGGTTTAGGTATAAGGGTAATTGTGGCTTCATAGAAGGAATTCGGTAGTGCTCCATCTGTTTCAATTCTGTGAAATAGTTTGGATAGTATTGGTGTGAGGTCTTCTATGAAGGTCTGATCGAATTCTGCACTGAACCCATCTGAACCTGGGTTCTTTTTGGTTGGGAGACTTTTAATGACTGCTTCTATTTCTTTAGTAGTTATGGGGTTGTTTAAATGTTTTATTTGTTCCTGATTGAACTTCGGTACCTTGTATCTATCTAGGAAATTGTCCATTTCCTGCAGATTTTCAAGTTTTGTTGAATATACGCTTTTGTAGTAGGATCTGATGATTTTTTGAATTTCCTCTGGCTCTGTAGTTATGCCTCCCTTTTCATTTCTGATTTTGCTAATTTGGACACACTCTCTGTGTCCTCTGGTTAGTCTGGCTAAGGGTTTATCTATCTTGTTTTTCTCAAAGAACCAGCTTTTGGTTCTGTTGATTGTTTGTATAGTCCTTTTTGTTTCTACTTGGTTGATTTCAACTCTGAGTTTGATTATTTCCTGCCTTCTATTCCTCCTGGGTGTGTTTGGTTTTTTTTTGTTCTAGAGCTGTTATGTGTACTATCAAACTGCTGATGTCTGGACCGCAGAGTTGAGTGCCCCTATCTTCATATTCCCAGAGGCTGTATACAGTTTCCTCTTGGACAGGGATATGGGAAGGGATGGGCAATACTGGTGGTTTCTCCTGCCCTGCAGTCTCAGCAGTGCCCACCTGTCTGGGCGGTGATCTCTCTCTCCCACGGGGTTTGGGAGCAGGGAGCTGTGGGCCATGAGCAGCAAGGTTTGGACCCCAGCCTCCATCCAAACTTATCACCCTGTACAAAGCTTAAGTCCAAGTGGATCAAGGACCTCCACATCAAACCTGATACATTCAAACAAATAGAAGAAAAAGTGAGGAAGAGTCTTGAACACATGGGCACTGGGGAGAATTTCATGAACAAAACACCAATGGCTTATGCTCGACAATCAAGAATCCACAAATGGGACCTCATAAAACTGCAAAGCTTCTGTAAGGAAAAAGACACCGTTGTTAGGACAAAACAGCAGCCAACAGATTGGGAAAAGATCTTTACCTATCCTAAAACAATAGAGGTCTAATATCCAAAATATACAAAGAACTCAGGAAGTTAGATCCCAGAGAACCAAATAACCTATTAAGAATGGGTTACAGAGCTAAACATTCTCAGCTGAGGAATATCGAATGGCCAAAAGCACCTAACGAAATGTTCAACATCCTTAGGCTTCAGGGAAATGCAAATCAAAACAAGCCTGAGATTCTACCTCACACCAGTCAGAATGGATAAGATAAAAACTCAGGTATTGGCAGATACTGGTGAGAATATGAAGAAAGAGGAACACTCCACCATTTTTTTGGTGGGATTACAAACTGGTACAACCACTCTAGAAATCAGTCTGTAGGTTCCTGAGAAAATTGGACATTCTACTACCTGATGACCCAGATGTACCACTCCTGGGCATATACCCAAAAGATGCTCCAACATACAACAAAGACACATGGTCTCCTATGTGCATAGCAACCTTATTTATAATAGCCAGAAACTTTTATACCCAGATGCCCTTCAACAAAGGAAGGTATTCCAAAAATATGGTACATCTACACAATGGAATACAACTCAACTATCAAAAACAATGGACTTCATGAAATTCATAGGCCAATGCAATGAACTAGAAAATATCATCCTGAGTGAGGTAATGCAATCACAGAAAAACCCACTTGGTATGCACTCATTGATAAGTAGATATTAGCCCAAAAGCTCCAATTACCAAAGATGCAATCCACAGAACTCAGGAAGCTCAAAAGGAAGGATGACCAAAATGTGGATGCTTTCACTCCTTCTTTAACGGGGAAAAATATCCATAGGAGCAGATATGGAAACAAAGTTTTGAGCACCGACTGAAGGAACAGCCATTCAGAGCCTGCCCCATGTGTGACTCATATATATACAGCCACCAAAACTAGATAAGACAGATGAAGCTAAGAAGTGAATGCTGAAAGGAATCGGATATAGTTCTCTCCTGAGAGACACATCCAGAGCATGTCCAATATAGAGGCGAATGCTAGCAGCAAACCACTGAATTGAGAACAGGACCCCCTTGTGGGGAATTAGAGGAAGGATTGAGTGTTGAAGGAGCTTGCATCCCCATAGGAACAACAATGCCACCCAACGAGAGCTTCCAGGGACTAAACCACTACGGAAAGACTATACACGGACTGACTCACGGCTCCAACTTTTTGAGCCAGTTATGGGAACAGTGTTCTGCTTTCAGCTGTGTAGTAGTTCCTGTCTACTGGTCTTCAGGTGTTCCTGTGGTCGTGTGTCCTGAGTCCACAAGGCAGGTCACTTGGAGCAGAAAAGTTGGTCTTATCTCTGGTCTCCGGCCTGGAGTAGCTTCACAGAGCTGGGTTTCAGCTCTCCATGAGGGCAGCAACCAGAAGGGCCTGCCCAGTCTTCGCTCGGGACCCTGTGCACAGCGGGCCAGATGGTGCTAGACATTTTCCTCTAGGGTCAGAAATGTGGGCAGAGAGTAGTCTCCTCTGGCTTCCCAGGCGTGTCTGCCTCTCTGAAGGGTGCAAGTTCAGTTTTAAGCATGTACCAGAGGAGAAAAAGTCTCTCTTTCCAGCTTGAGCTGGCCAGTAAGATACTCTCCTTTCTGAATAAAGGCTGCAGTTGGCCCTGGGAGCTTCCTCCTAGGTGTCTAGCAAGGGGAGCAAGAACTGACACAGAGGAGCCTTCACCATGGAGCAGCTGAGTTCAGCCAACACCCTCTTTGCCTTGGTGCTGTTTCGAATCCTGAATAAAAGCAACTCCACAGGAAACATCTTCTCCCCCTTCAGCATTTCTTCTGCCTTGGCCTTGGTCTCTTTGGGGAAAAAGACAGCACTGAAGCCCAGCTCTCTATGACTTTTCATTTCAACTCTGTAGACGACATTCATTCACAGTTTCAAAGCCTGAATGCCAAAGTGAGCAAGCATCGAGCACCTCACACTCTGAAACTTGCTAACAGACTGTGTGGAGAGAAAACCTATAATTTCTTTTCTAAGTTCTTGGCTTCAACCTATAAAATACATGGTGCTGACTTGGCCACTGTGGATTTTCCGCATGCCTCTGAGGATGTGAGAAACAAGATAAACCAGCAGGCCAAAGATCAAACGAAAGGAAAAACTGTACTTATATTTTATCATTTTAGAAAAAATATGTTGTCATGACAACTAAGTGAAACTAATCCAAAGAACAACTGCTCAGGACAAAATCCTAGTCAATATAATATGTGTTCATTTCATTGTTACTAAAAATAGAACACTGAAATTATATCAAATTTAGTGAAAATTATAAATAAAAGTGGAAAGCTTAAACAATGAAAGAAAGATGTTTAACATGAATTTTGTTCTGGTTTGTTTTGTTTTGTTTTGTTTTGTTTTTCTCAGTGAGAACTTCAGTAGGTTTTTTTTTAAGCCTTGCTCTCTCTTTAAAACTTAGTGAACCTTCTTCCTTTGATTATGCATGAACAAGGCATATTGAAAATGTCAACAGATTAAAGGTTGGACCAATCAGCAACATATGAAAATTACTAAAAGCCATATAGATGAAGTGAAAAACGAATTCACATTTCTCATTTGAGAAATTCAGTTTCCACACCAGCAAGAAAAACTACTTGAATATAACTTAGACTCTTTTTTAAAATTTTTTAAATTTTTTTCTTCCATTTATATTTCAAATGTTATTCCTATTCCCAGTTTCCTGTCCATTATCCCCCTAACCGCTCCCCTTCCCCTTCTATATGGGTGTTTCCCTCTCCAACCACCTCCCATTACCGTCCCAAACAATCCTCTACACTGGGGGTCCAGTCTTGACAGGAACCAGGGTTTCCCTTTCCACTGGTGCCTCAACAAGGCTATTCACTGCTACATATGCCGTTGTAGCCTATGGTCAGACCATATATAGACTTTGGGTAGTGGTTTAGTCCCTGGAAGCTCTGATTGGTTGGCATTGTTGATTTTATGAGATCACAAGCTTGAGACTTAGTTATTTATCAATTTTGGAAACTTGTGTGGGAGTGGAGAAGTACTACTTGTAGAGAATACTTAAAAGCACTTAACACTATTGCAGAAAACCTAGGTCACGTTCCAGATACACATAGTGGCCTACACCCAAGAAGAATTATCATTCTCTTCTGAACTGTGTGTGTGTACCAAGCAGAGACCAGTACACATGCATGCACACAGATAAAAGATTTAAAATAAAAAAATAATAAAAATACAACTTTATCTTGTAAATACCATTCTGAGAAAAATGGCTAGAGATTTATATGAATTCACTATAAAGCATATTCATTAATGACTTAAATGCTTATACTTAAGGTTTATGAGAACTCAAGCAGGATAGACAGAGAACTGGATAAAATACAATGTTAAAGTTATAGTATAGCTGCTTTCTAATGTTGCAATGTAATTCCAAAGGGATTAAGGGTGGCCTTTCAGCATGGGGTTGTGAGAAAAAAGATAGGAGGACTTAAAGGAAAAAAAAGAGAAGAAATGATGTTAAATATATTTGAAAATAATTTCCATTTTTTATTATTGGTTATTTTACTTATTTACATTTCAAGCGTAATTCCCTTTCCTGGTTTCCCCTCTGAAAGTATAACTAAACTAAGAGAAGAAATACAAGGGTATAAAAACTTAAATTCCTTAGACTCCTGCTTAAATCCAGACACTCCCCTTTCACTGTGTCATGAATTATGTTACAAATGTCCCCCAAATTCTCTAAACCTCAGCTTCCACACTGTAAATGCCTTTAATAGGAAGGAGTATCAATAGGACTTATGAGGCAGCACCGTCCTTTCAGGTAGCCTTCTTGTATAAAGCACCAATTAGAGTAGAAGATTGTAAGACAAGCCCTAGGGATGGTAGGAGCTTCACCTGACTCCCAAGAAGCCAGGCCAGTTACTGGCCTGCAGTGCTCCATAGACTTGTAACTATCAGTCACATAAGGGACCCTTCCCAAGTAGAGGATGTGACCACAGGTCATTGAGGCTCAAGAAAGACCTCCATTTTAATGACCAACCTAAAGGCCTGCAAGCTTAGCCAATGAACCTTCCTTCCCAGACACCCCTTCCTGAAAAAGGTATTTAAACTCAGACCCACTCTGAGAAGTGGGATGGTTTTATTCATCCACTTTCCACCATGACAATAAATGACTTGAAACCATGAACTGCCTCTTTTCAAGGGAGCCTCCATGGGGAGCCTTAGAAAAGCCCTTCTCCTACAGAGCTACATCCTAATTTCCCACAGAAGGCCTCCCTGTGCTTTCAGCTGCCTGAGCTGCCACCAAGCTCAAGCCTGCCCCACTGACCAGCCAAGGACTTTCCCCAAAGGACCAGTCAGAGCAGCCCCTTTTCCCTTTTGTTCCCATGCTAGATATAGCCCTGCATGCCCTCACTCTGTTCTTAGCTCTTCCAGGGCATCCCAGCAGCACCTGGATGCCCAAGATCTTGAGGATCAGACTGCCCTGGCCACCTTGCAGTTCTGGGGTCCTTGAGCCAGCTCTGGCTAAGTTTTGCACTCATACTGCCCTTCCCCATACCAATCAGTTTACCAGTGTACTGAATCCTTTCTCACAGCCACCTGACACCAATGTTTCATCCTACAGGACATTCAACGAGGGTGCAGAGGGTACCTGGAAGAGAATGGGGGACAAGAGACATGAAGAAGGACACCAAGACAAGAGTCTGATCAAGGCAACAATTTTATTTTTTCCCAAAGCTGAATTTATACCATAAAAGGGGTAATTGAGGGAGGGGGAGGGAGTGTGAAACATTTACCCAAGCCAAGGACACAGTTCTTGAGGTCAGGCAAATGACTGATGTCAATAGGATGTCAGAAAGGTCACAGGTTTGTCATAGCTATTAGTTAGCAGGATGTTGGTTTTTCAGAAATGTTACATTGGGCATCTCAACATCAGATGTATTTCTCAGCAAGGTCACAACTTTATCATATCAGTATTCATCCTGACCACCAGATTTGTATGAATCTTCTGCAGCTGGCTGAGGATTTTCCATGAACCCAGTCATGTTCAACTCTAACTGTAATATTAACATCAAGAAAGGCGAGTTTTAAGGGCATCGCTCCCAACACAACAGACTGCAGTGGAATGGGGTAAGCACAGTCAAACTTCTGGCATCCTGCCTTCCTGAGCAACCTGAGCCTTTTGGCGGAACAGACATGGGACCCTACCCTTAATCCTGCATGGCTCCACTTATGTATTTATGGATTCTAGTTCTGTAAGTTGTCATGACTCCTATTTGTGATGAGACCATGCTTTCTTTGCCACTGGGGCTTTCTAGAATGACTTGAGGTCAGGTATTACGATACCTCTACTATTTTCATTTATTGCCTATGTTTATTCAAGCCATTCAAGTTCTTGCCAGTAGACTGAAAAACAATATTATTAAAACATTTGATGATGGCTATTGGATATAAATTGAAGGAACAATTCATCAGGCTAATAAAAAAGGATAAGTATTTATTCACTAAATGTTGTAGATCTCAATTTTATTATAAAGAAAAACACTAAAGGGAATTATAGATCAGGTAGATTCTGACACGATAATACTAGAAGAATTTTATTCCTTATTCTCACCTTTAGATGTGTCCTTCAAATTAACAAAAAAACCTGTGAGATGCAAGTGAGGGAAACAGGGAGTGGAAAGATATAAGCAGGGATTTACATAGAGAATGAAGGAGGAGAGGTGGTGAGGAAAAAAGTAAACAAAACAAAACCTCAACTAATGATGTTTGAAAAGGGCATATCAGAGTCTACTATTTTGTATACTCAGTAAACTATTTACAGGGAAGTTTAAATGGAGGTATCTTGAACGTATGGATGACATTTCGCCTAGAAGCCACAGATAGTTAAATAAAAACCTCTGGGTATGGGACCCAAAATAATATAATCTGATAAAATCACTTTTGGTTGCTCATGGCTACTATATAGCTGAGGAGTCACATACCCTGTACAATACAGCAAGCAAGCTTGATCCGAGATCCAAATATGACCACCAACCCACCATGCTAACTACTTCCATAATAAATGGTAATAATGAAAAATTTACAACTATAGGTAGTTTAGGTAGGCCTAATTTATGTTCTAAACTTCAAATTGCTTACCATTTATTGGATAGGAAACACCCTTTTAATAATTAGAACTTAGTGACTATTGTAATTTTTATAATTGTGAAAAATAATTCTTACATTTTCTGTTCAGATTCCTATTCCAATATTATTTTTTTTTCATCTTTACTAACTTGGATGTTTCTTATTTACATTTCGATTGTTATTCCCTTTCCTGGTTTCCAGACCAACATCCCCCTAACCCTGCCCCCTCCTCTTCTCTATGGATGTTCCTCTATCCATCCTCCCCCCATTGCCGCCCTCCCCCCAACAATCACATTCATTGGGGGTTCAGTCTTCGCAGGACCAAGGGCTTCCTTCTACTGGTGCTCTTACTAGGCTATTCCTTGCTATCTATGAGGTTGGAGCCCAGGGTCAGTCCATGTATAGTCTTTGGGTAGTGGCTTAGTCCCTAGAAGCTCTGGTTGGTTGGCATTGTTGTTCATATGGGGTCTCAAGCCCCTTCAAACTCTTTCAGTCCTTCCCTGACTCATTCAAAGGGTGTTTCGTTCTCAGTTCAGTGGTTTGTTGCTGGCATTCGCCTATGTATTTGCCATATTCTGGCTTTATCTCTCAGGAGAGATCTACATCTGGTTCCTGTATTCCTGCACTTCTTTGCTTCATCCATCTTACCTAGTTTGATGGCTGTATATTGCACTCTGTTTTTCTAACAAACATTGATAAGGGAACATGAAGTATGTCACTGTTAAAAAATAGAATATAAAATTCATTCTGACTCCACTGAGCAGTAGACAGAGAATCAGTCTTGTAAAGTAGAAGATGTTAAGAAAAATAAAAATGAAAAATAAAAACAGAAAATTGAAATATGAAATCTGAGTCAGATGACTTGACTATAACTGGATACCTACATAACATTTATTTCCTAAGGAAATACAAACAGTAATTAAAGGTCTCCCAACCAAAAAGAGCCCAGGTCCAGACGGGTTTAGTGCAGAATTCTATCAGACCTTCATACAAGACCTCATACCAATACTATCCAAACTATTCCACAAAATTGAAACAGATGGAGCACTACCGAATTCCTTCTATGAAGCCACAATTACTCTTACACCTAAACCACACAAAGACCCAACAAAGAAAGAGAACTTCAGACCAATTTCCCTTATGAATATCAACACAAAAATACTCAATAAAATTCTGGCAAACTGAATCCAAGAGCACATCAAAACAATCATCCACCATGATCAAGTAGGCTTCATCCCAGGCATGCAGGGATGGTTTAATATACGGAAAACCATCAACGTGATCCATTATATAAACAAAGTGAAAGAACAAAACCACATGATCATTTCATTAGATGCTGAGAAAGCATTTGACAAAATTCAACACCCCTTCATGATAAAATTCCTGGAAAGAATAGGAATTCAAGGCCCATACCTAAACATAGTAAAAGCCATATACAAAACCAGTGGCTAACATTAAACTAAATGGAGAGAAACTTGAAGCAATCCCACTAAAATCAGGGACTAGACAAGGCTGCCCACTCTCCCTACTCATTCAATATAGTTCTTGAAGTTCTAGCCAGAGCAATCAGACAACAAAAGGAGATCAAAGGGATAAAGATTGGAAAAGAAGAAGTCAAAATATCACTATTTGCAGATGATATGATAGTATATTTAAGTGATCCCAAAAGTTCCACCAGAGAACTACTAAAGCTGATAAACAACTTCAGCAAAGTGGCTGCATATAAAATTAACTCAAATAAATCGGTAGCCTTCCTCTATACAAAAGAGAAACAAGCCAAGAAAGAAATTAGGGAAATGACACCCTTTATAATAGACCCAAACCATATAAAGTATCTCAGTGTGACTTTAACCAAGCAAGTAAAAGATCTGTACAATAAGAACTTCAAGACTCTGAAGAAAGAAATTGAAGAAAACCTCAGAAGAAGGAAAGATCTCCCATGCTCATGGATTGGCAGGGTTAATATAGTAAAAATGGCCATTTTACCAAAAGCGATCTACATATTCAATGCAATCCCCATCAAAATACCAATCCATTTCTTCAAAGAGTTAGACAGAACAATCTGCAAATTCATCTGGAATAACAAAAAACTCAGGATAGCTAAAACTATTCTCAACAATAAAAGGACTTCAGGGGGAATCTTTATCCCTGAACTCAAGCAGTATTACAGAGCAATAGTGATAAAAACTGCATGGTATTGGTACAGAGACAGACAGATAGATCAATGGAACAGAATTGAAGATCCAGACATGAACCCACACACCTATGGTCACTTTATTTTTGACAAAGGAGCCAAAACCATCCAATGGAAAAAAGATAGCATTTTCAGCAAATGGTGCTGGTTCAACTGGAGGTCAACATGTAGAAGAATGCAGATCGATCCATGCTTATCACCCTGTACAAAGCTTAAGTCCAAGTAGATCAAACCAGATATACTCAAACTAATAGGAGAAAAACTAGGGCAGCATCTCGAACACATGGGCACTGGAAAAAATTTCCTGGACAAAACACCAATGACTTATGCTCTAAGATCAAGTATCGACAAATGGGATCTCATAAAACTGCAAAGCTTCTGCAGGGCAAAGGACACTGTGGTTAGGACAAAACGGCCTAGCAAGCACAAGGCCCTGGGTTCGGTCCCCAGCTCCGAAAAAAAAGAAAAAAAGAAAAAAAGAGAAAAAAAAAAAAGAAAAAAGGACAAAACGGCAACCAACAGATTGGAA
The DNA here is from genome assembly GCF_011064425.1 of Rattus rattus. Taxonomy (NCBI): domain Eukaryota; kingdom Metazoa; phylum Chordata; class Mammalia; order Rodentia; family Muridae; genus Rattus; species Rattus rattus. The sequence goes on from NC_046158.1 coordinate 70,622,146, forward strand.
AAAGATCTTTACCAATCCTACAACAGATAGAGGCCTTATATCCAAAATATACAAAGAACTCAAGAAATTAGACCACAGGGAGACAAATAACCCTATTAAAAAATGGGGTACAGAGCTAAACAAAGAATTCACAGCTGAGGAATGCTGAATGGCTGAGAAACACCTAAGGAAATGTTCAACATCTTTAGTCATAAGGGAAATGCAAATCAAAACAACCCTGAGATTTCACCTCACACCAGTGAGAATGGCTAACATCAAAAACTCAGGTGACAGCAAATGCTGGTGAGGATGTGGAGAAAGAGGAACACTCCTCCATTGTTTGTGGGATTGCAGACTGGTAAACCATTCTGGAAATCAGTCTGGAGGTTCCTCAGAAAATTGGACATTGAAATACCTGAGGATCCAGCTATACCTCTCTTGGGCATATACCCAAAGATGCCCCAACATATAAAAAAGTCACGTGCTCCACTATGTTCATAGCAGCCTTATTTATAATAGCCAGAAGCTGGAAAGAACCCAGATGCCCTTCAACAGAGGAATGGATACAGAAAATGTGGTATATCTACACAATGGAATATTACTCAGCTATCAAAAACAATGACATTATGAAATTCATAGGCAAATGGTTGGAACTGGAAAATATTATCCTGAGTGAGCTAACCCAATCACAGAAAGACATACATGGTATGCACTCATTGATAAGTGGCTATTAGCCCAAAATGCTTGAATTACCCTAGATGCATAGAACTCATGAAACTCAAGACGGATGATCAAAATGTGAATGCTTCACTCCTTCTTTAAAAGGGGAACAAGAATACCCTTGGCAGGGAATAGAGAGGTAAAGATTAAAAGAGAGACAGAAAGAACACCCATTTAGAGCCTGCCCTACATGTCGCCCATACATATACAGCCACCCAATTAGACAACATGGATGAAGCAAAGAAGTGCAGGCCTACCGGAGCCGGATGTAGATCTCTCCTGAGAGACACAGCCAGAATACAGCAAATACAGAGGCGAATGCCAGCAGCAAACCACTGAACTGAGAATAGGACCCCCGTTGAAGGAATCAGAGAAAGACCTGGAAGAGCTTGAAGGGGCTCGAGACACCATATGTACAACAATGCCAAGCAACCAGAGCTACCAGGGACTAAGCCACTACCTAAAGACTATACATGGACTGACCCTGGACTCTGTCCTCATAGGTAGCAATGAATATCCTAGTAAGAGCACCAGTGGAAGGGGAAGCCCTGGGTCCTGCTAAGACTGAACCCCCAGTGAACATGATTGTTGGTGGGAGGGTGGTAATGGGGGAAGAATGGGGAAGGGAACACCCATAGAGAAGGGGAGTGGGAGGTGTTGGGGGGATGTTGGCCCGGAAACCGGGAAGGGGAATAACAATTGAAATGTAAATAAGAAATACTTAAGTTAATAAAAAAAAAGTAATAAAAAAAATCCAATAAAATTTTTTCAATAAATTAATTTGGGGGTGGAGAAACACAAACATTCTGTCCAGAATATCAATACAACTATTCTAAACACTGAGCATTAAAAACCTTTCATATGAATATATTGACATACGGAAAGCAGCAACTATAATAAAGACTCATTTCTTTATCTAAAATCAAAAAGGAATGAAAAAAAAAATACTTGAGAAATCACCACCCATGACCTCAGTCTTGATTACAGAACAATTGTGATAAAAACTTTATGGTATTTGAACAGTGACAGGCAGGTAGATTGATGGAATGGAATTGAAGACCCTGAAATAAGCCCCCCCCCAACACACACACACGCAAGTTGTCACTTCATTTTGACAAAAGAGCTCAAACCATTACTGGAAAAAAGGCAGCATTTTCAATAAATAGTGTCCAAAATCAAAGTTTCGAATAATGGAAATCAATCCATTTTATTTCCTTGTACAAACCTCAAGTCTAAGTGCATCAAGGACCTCAAAATAAAATCAAATACACTAAAATTAATAGAAAAGAAAGTGGAGAAGAAACTCAAATATGGGAACAGGGAAAATTTCCTGAACAGAACCCCAATGACTTGTGCTCTAAGATCAACAGTACACAAATGGGATCGTATAGAATTGCAAAGTTTCTTGAAGGTAAAGGAGACTGTCAATAGGACAAAATGGCAACCAAGAGTTTGGGAAAGATATTTACCAACCCTGTACCAGATCAAGGGCTAATATTCAATATATACAAAGAATTCAAGAAGTGAGATTCCCAAGAATCAAATCACCCTATTAAAAATAGGGTAGAAAGCTAAACAAAGAATTCTCAACTGAGGAATACAAATGGCCAAGAAGCACCTTAAAGAAATGTTAAACATCCTTAGTCATAAGGGAAATGCAAATCAAAACAACCCTGAGAGTTCACCTCACACCAGTGAGAATGGCTAAGATCAAAAACTCAGGTGACAGCAGATGCTGGCGAGGATGCGGAGAAAGAGGAACACTCCTCCATTGTTGGTGGGATTACAGACTGGTACAACTACTCTAGAAATCAGTCTGGTGGTTCCTGAGAAAATTGGACATTGCACTACCTGACAACCCAGCTATACCTCTAGTGAGCATATACCCAAAAGATGCCCCAACATATAACAAAGACACATCCTCCACTATGTTCATAGCAGTCTTATTTATAATAGCCAGAAGCTGGAAAGGACCCAGATGCCCTTCAACAGAAGAATGGATACAGAAAATGTGGTACATTTATACAATGGAATGCTACTCAGCTATTAAGAACAATGACTTTATGAAATTCTTAGGCAAATAGATGGAATAAGAAAATATCATTGTGGATTTAACAGATATTTATATAACATGTCATCCTAAAACACAAGAATATATTTTCTTCTCAGGACCTCATGGTACCTTCTCCAAAATTTACAATATAATCAGCCACAAAACAGGCCTCAACAGATACAAGGGGATTGAAATAATCCTAAACATCCTACCAGATCACCATGGACTGAGGCCGGTCTTCACTAACATCAATAACAACAAAAAGCCCACATATACATGGAAGGTGGACAACACTCTATTCAATGATAACCTGGTCAAGGAAGAAATAAATAAAAATTAAGAACAATTTTAGAATTTAATGAAAATGAAGGCACAACATTCCCAAAATTATGCCAAACAATAAAAGCAGTGCTAAAGCAAAACTTATAGCTCTCAGTTCACCGAAAAGAAACCAGAGAGATCATATATTAGCAGCTTGACAGCATATCAAAAAGCTCTAGAACAAAAACAAGCAAATATAACCAAGAGGAGTAGAAGGCAGGAAAAATCAAACTCAGGACCAAAATCAACCAAGTGGAAACAAATAGGACTGTACAAAGAATCAAAAAAGCAGGAGCTTTTTCTTTGAGAAAATCAAACAAGATATATAAACCCTTAAAGATATATAAACCCTTAAAGATATATAAACTAACCAGAGGGCACAGAGAGAGTATCCAAATAAGAAAATCAGAATTAAAAAGGGAAACCTAACAACAGAAGCTGAAGAAATTAAAAAAAATCATCAGATCCTACTACAAAAGCCTGTGTTCAACAAAACTGGAAAATCTAAGTAAAATAGACAATTTTCTAGACAATTACCAGGCACCAAAGTTAAATCAGGATTATAAACCATCTAAACAATCTTATATTTTCTAAGGAAATAGAAGCAGTTATTAAAAGTCTCCCAACCAAAAAGAGCCTTGGATCAGATGGTTTTAGTCCAGAATTCTATCACACCTTCATAAAAGACCTAATACCAATACTGTTCAAATTATTCCACAAAAAAAGAAACAGAAGGAACACTACCCAATTCCTTCTATGCAGCCACAATTACACTTATACTTAAATCAAAGACCCAACAAAGAAGGAAAAATTCAAACAAATTCCCCTTATGAATATCGAAGTAAAAATACTCAATAAAATTTATGAAAATACATCAAAATGATTATCCAACATGATCGAGTAGGCTTCCTCCCATGGGTGCAAGGTAGGTTCAATATACAGAAATCCATCAACGCAGATCACTGTGTGAAAAATCTAAAAGAAAAAAGCCACATGATCATTTCATTATATACTGAGAAAGCATTTGACAAAATTTAAACCCCTTCATGAGAAAAATCCTGGAAAAGGTCAGGAATTCAAGCCCCATACCTAAGCAGTGGAAAAGCAACATACAGAAAGCCAGGAGCCAACATTAAACTAAATGGAGAGAAACTTGAAGCAATCCCACTAAAATCAAGGACTAGAAAAGGCTGCCCACTCTCCTACTATTTATTCAATATAGTACTCGAAGTCCTAGCCACAGCAATCAGACAACAAAAGGAGGTCAAAGGAATTCAAATTGGAAAGGAAGAAGTCAAAATATCACTATTTTTAGATGATATGATAGCATATTAAGTGACCCTGCAAAACTTCCACCTGAAAGCTACTAAGCCTGAAAAACAAGTTCAGCAAAGTAACTATGTATAGAAATAACTTAAACAATCCATTAGCCTTCCACTATTCAAAGGATAAACAGGCTGAGAAAGAAATTAGGGAAATGACACCCTTCATAATAGTCCCAAATAACATAAAATATCTTGGTATGACTCTAATCAAGCAAGTGCATTATCTATATGACAAGAAATTCAAGTCTCTAAGCCACTACCCAAAGACTATACATAGGCTCCAACCTCATAGGTAGCGATGAATAGCCTAGTAAGAGCACCAATGAAAGGGGAAGCCCTTGGTCCTCCCAAGACTGAACCCCCAGTGAATGTGATTTTTGGGGGGAGGGTGGTAATGGGGGGAGCATGGGGAGGGGAACACCCATATAGAAGGGGAGGGGGAGGTGTTAGGGGAAAAAAAAGAAATTCAAGTCCCTGGAGAAAGAAATTGAAGAAGATCTCAAAAGCTGGAAGGACCTCCCATGCTCACGGTTTGGCAGGATTAATATAGTAAAAATGGCCATTTTGTGAAAAGCAATCTACATATTCAATGCAATCCCCATCAAAATCCTGACTCAATTCTTCATAGAGTTAGAAAGAGCAATTTGCAAATTCATTTGGAAAAACAGGAACCCCAGGATAATGAAAACTATCCTCAAAAATAAAAGAACTTCTGGGGAAATCACCATCCCAGACCTCAAGCTGTATTACAGAGCAATCATGATAAAATTGTATGGTATTGGTACAAAGACAGACAGATAGATCAGTGGAATAGAACTGAAGACATAGAAATGAACCCACACACCTCTTGCCACTTGGTCTTTGACAAAGAGCTAAAAACCATCCAGTGGGGGGGTGGGAAACAGCATTTTTAACAAATGGTGCTGGTTCAACTGGAGATCAGCATGTAGAAGAATGCAAATTTCCCTATTCTTATCATCCTGTACAAAGCTTAAGTCCAAGTGAATCAAGGACCTCCACATCAAACCAGATACACTCAATCTAATAGACAAAAATGTGGGGGAAAAGCCTCAAACACATGGGCACTGGGAAAATTTTCCTGAACAAAACCCCAATGACTTATGTTCTAAGATTAAGAATCGAGGGGTTGGGGATTTAGCTCAGTGGTAGAGCGCTTGCCTAGCAAGCGCAAGGCCCTGGGTTCGGTCCCCAGCTCCGGAAAAAAAAAAAAAAAAAAAAGAATCGACAAATTCTCATAAACTGCAGGATCTCATAAACTGCAAAGCTTCTGTAAGGAAAAGGACACTGTCATTAGGACAAAATGGCAACCAACAGATTCTGAAAATATCATAGCCAATCCTATATGTGATAGTTGTAATATCCAAAATATACAAAGAATACAAGAGGTTAGATTCCAGAGAGCCAAACAACCCTATTAAAAATGGGATACAGTGCTAAACAATGAATTCTCAGCTGAGGAATATCAAATGTGTGAGAAGTAGCCAAAGAAATAATCAATATCCTTACTCATCAGGGAAATGTAAATCAAAACAACCCTGAGATTCTACCTCACAGCAGTCAGAATGGATAAGATCAAAAACTTTGGCAACGGCAGATGCTGGCAAGGACGTGGAGAATGAGGAACGCTCCTCCATTGTTGGTGGGATTGCAGACTGGTACATCCATTCTGGAAATCAGTCTGGAGGTTCCTCAAAAATTGGACATTGAACTACCTGAGGACCCAGCTCTTCCTCTCTTAGGCATATACCCAAAAGATATACCCAACGTATAACAAAGACACATGCTCCACTATGTTCATGGCAGCCTTATTTATAATAACCAGAAGCTGGAAAGAACCCAGATGCCCTTCAACAAAGGATAGATACAAAAAATATGGTACATTTATACAATGGACTACCACTCAGCTATTAAAAACAATGACTCTATAAAGTTCATAGGCAAATGGATGGACCTCAAAAAATATCATTCTAATTGAGGTAACCCAATCAAAAAAAGCACACATGGTATGCACTCACTGATAAGTAAATATTAGCCCAGAAGCTCAAATTACCCAAGAGCACATGAAGCTCAAGGAGAAGGAAGACCAAAGAGTGGATGTTTCACTCCTTAAAGGTGGAATAAAAATATTCATAATAGGGAATATGAAGACAAAGTTTGGAGCAGAGACTGAAGGAATGGCTGTCAGAGCCTGTCACACCTGGGTAGACAGCCCATTTATATACAGCCACCAAAGCTAGATAATATTGATGAAGGCAAGAAATGCAGGGTGAGAGGAGCCTGATACAGCTGTCTCCTGAGAGGCACAGCCAGAGCATGTCAAGTACAGAGGCAAATGGTAGCAGTTAATATTTGAACTGAGGATTGGTTCCCCATTGAAAGAATAAGAGAAAGGATTGAAGAAGCTGAAAGGGTTTGCAATCCCATAAGAACAACAGTATCAACCAACAAGACTTCACAGTGACTAAACCACTACCCATAAACTCTACATGGTCTGATCCTTGACTCCAGCTGCATATGTAGTGGAAGATGGCACTGTTGGGCAACAATGGGAGGAGAAGCCCTTATTCCTGCAAGGCTGGACCCCGCAGTTCAGGGGAATGTCTGTTGTGTGTGTGTGTGTGAAGGGCAGGTGTTTGGGGAGGGGGAACAACCTCATAGAAGAAATGGGGGAGTGGAATAGTAGAATTATGGCTTGGACAGCAGGAAAGGGAATAACATTTGAAATGTAAATAAAAATATCCAATAAAATAATGAAAAATTCTATATTCGGTCAAAAAAGATAAGAAAGATAATGTCATCCTGAGTGAGGTAACCCAGTCACAAAAGAGTACACATAGTATGCACTCACTGTTAAGTAGATATTAGTCCAAAAGCTTGGAACACTCAAGATACAATTCATGGATCACATGAAGCTGAAGAAGAAGGAAAAAAAAAAGTGTGGATATTTTGTTCCTTCTCAGAATGGGAAATGAATACTCACTGGAGGAAATAAGGAGATAAAGTGTAGAGCAGAGACTGAATGACAGACCACCTAGAGACTGCTTCACCTGTGGATCCATCACATATACAGATACCAAACCCACACATTATTGAGAATGTCAAGAAGTACTAGGTGTCAGGAACATGATCTAGCTGTTTCCTTAGAGGGTCTGCCAGATCTTGCCAAATACAAAGGCAGATGCTGTCAGACAACCACTGGCCTGAGCATGGAGTCCTCAGTGGAGGAGTTAGAGAAAAGATTGAAAGGGCAGAAGAAGTTTCCAACCCCATAGGAAGAATAACAATATCAACCAACTAACCCCCTCCCCCAGAGCTTCTGGGGACTAAACCACCAATCAAAGTGTACACATGGAGAGACCCATGGCTCCAACTGTGTATGTAGCAGAGGATGCCCTTATTGGACATCAATGGGACAAGAGATCCTTGATCCTGTCAAGGCTTGATGCCCCAGTATAGGGAAATGCCAGGGCAGGAAGGCAGGGGCCTATGTGTAGTTGGGGAGGGTTGAACTCTCATAGACTCAAGGGGAGTGAGGACAGGATAGTGGCTTTCAAGAGGGGAAATCAGGAGTGGGGATTGCATTTGCAATATAAATAAAGAAAAATCCAATAAAATAAAACAAAAAAATGTCTCATGGTCATCAGATGTTGAAGAAACCTTTTACAAAATACAATACTCCTTCCTGCTAAAATTCTTGGAGTTATCAGGAATTCAATGTACATACCAATATATAATAGACACAATATGCAAGCAATAGATATCATCAAATTAAATGGAGAGAAACTTGAAACAATAACACTAAAATCAGGGACTAGACAAGACTAAACTCTCTCCCTATCTATTCAATATACTAGAAGTTCTAGCTGGAGCTATAAGACAACAAAAAATCAAGAATAAGCAAATTGCAAAGGAAGCTCTCAATATATTTTACATAAAATCTTTTCTATTGCTTTCCCTTGACAAAACATATGTTCCTATTTGGTTACAGATTCCTTATAACAAAATTCTTCTAGTTTGTAAGTGTGCAAGATTTTTGCTTGAACTCTTTGATGAAACACCATATTTCATCCATTATAAAACACTAGAAAGTTGAGAAATTTAAAAGCAAACAGTAATTTGGTTAGCACTTCCAAGTTTTATGATAGCTTCAGTAATTTAAAAAGCCTTCAAAATCATCTCTTAAAGACCCATGTGAGAAGTCATTCCCTAGGTCCTAGAGGACTGAGAATCAATCTCCCTGGCTCCTGAGCTCTGCCGAAGCCTCTTTAAATTCCACTTGTATTCAACCAGGAAACTTTGGCTCCCTACATTTTATCTTAACCTGAATCCACAATTGTGGACAAGACTGGAAAATTAGTTGAAATGGTCTCTACCTCCACTGCCAGCCAGCATGTTCTTCGGCTCTTTGATGAATAAGGAAGATTAGGATATTAACTGTATTTTTCCCCAGTGAACACAATTTCTCATATAAAAAACAGGTTTTGCCTATGCAGATTTTTTTCACAGACTAATACATGGTGAGGTGTGTAAGCTGTTTTTTTTTTTTTTTTGAGATAGGAATTTTTTGTTATCTTTATTAACTTGGGTATGTCTTATTTACATTTCGATTGTTATTTCCTTCCAGGTTTCCGGGCCAACATCCCCCTAACATCCACGTATGGGTGTTGCCATCCCCAGCCTCCCCCCATTCCCGCCCTCCCCCCAAATATCATGTTCACTGGGGGTTCAGTCTTGGCAGGACCAAAAGCTTCCCCTTCTATTGGGGCTCTTACTAGGATATTCATTGCTACCTATGAGGTTGGAGCCCAGGGTCAGTCCATGTACAGTCTTTGGGTAGTGGCTTAGTCCCTGGAAGCTCTGGTTGCTTGGCATTGTTGTTCATATGGGGTCTCGAGCCCCTTCAAGCTCTTCCAGTTCTTTCTCTGATTCCCTCAATAGGGATCCCATTCTCAGTTCAGTGGTTTAATGATGGCATTTACCTATGTATTTGCTCTATTCTGGCTGTGTCTCTCAGAAGAGATCTACATCTGGTTCCTGTAGGCCTGCACTTCTTTGCTTCATCCATCTTATCTAGTTTGGTGACTGTATATGTATGGGCCACATGTGGGGCAGGCCCTGAATGGGGGTTCCTTCTGTCTCTGTTCTAAACTTTGCCTCCCTATTCCCTGCCAAGGGTATTCTTGTTCCCCTTTTAAAGATTTTGGTCACATTTTGGTCATCCTTCTTGAGTTTCATGTGTTCTGTGCATCTAGGGTAATTCATGCATTTGGGCTAATAGCCACTCATCAATGAGTGTATACCATATATGTTTTTCTGTGATTGGGTTACCTCACTCAGGATGATATTTTCCAGTTCCATCCATTTGCCTATGAATTTCATAAAGACATTGTTTTTGATAGCTGAATAATATTCCATTGTGTAGATGTACCACTTTTTTTGAATCCATTCTTCTGTTGAAGGGCATCTGGGTTCTTTAGAGCTTCTGGCTATTATATATCAAGCTGCTATGAACATAGTGGAGCATGTGTCTTTGTTATATGTTGGGGCATCTTTTGGGTATATGCCCAAGAGAGGTATAGCTGGGTCCTCAGGTAGTTCAATGTCCAATTTTCTAAGGAACCTCCTGAGTTTTTGATCTTACCCATTCTCACTGGTGTGAGGTGAAATCTAGAAGTTAGACTTCAGGGAGACAAATAAACCTATTAAAAATGGGGTTCAGATCTAAGCAAAGAATTCACAGCTGAGGAATGGCTGAGATAGAATTTTTAAATTGTGATAAAATGGCTTAAAATTGGGATGTTGTGGTCATAGTTTCATGGCTAATGCTTTCTTTGACCTTTTACTTCATAGCGTAATTTTGTTTTTAAATAATTGCATGAACTCTGGAGTTCAGATTTGTCATCTTCATTGGGGATGTTATGAAAAGGTCTGTGGATATAGAAGCAAACAAAACCTGTGAAGCCTATAGCAAAGTTCTTTAAAAGTAATGCCCCCCCCCCCCGGTGATATTGGCAGTGTGTCAAGCTCTCGATTCTCCCTCTCTTCTTCTCCTCCATATTCTATTCATACCCTCAACTCTTCTTCCCTTGCTTCTTTATGTCTTTATTCCTCTCTTTTTCTCCATTCCTCTCTCCTTTTCCCCTCGAATTTCTCTGTACAGAACTATAAATAATATAAAGATAATCTCAGTTTTTCTTCTTTACATCGAAAGTATGTCACTTAGAATTGCACATGCATCTTTGCCTATTGCCTCCCAATAGTACTTGATTTGTTTTCTCTACACATCCTTATGTGAGTACTGGCCTATAAACCATTCTGACTTTTTATTGAATTAATTTTTATGTTGAATGTTGTTAGGGGCATGTTGACTAAAGTGTTGCTTTACAATAAAATATCAACATTTCTCAACATATAAGTACAGACTCCGTTTTGGGTCAAATCATCATTTCACATGGTCTGCCTAAGGCTATAACAAAGTTAGTTATGAGAAGCAATGAAAATAGTTTTGTGGTTTTGAGTCACCATAACATGAGGAATTGTATCAAAGGGTTGTAGCCTCAGAAAATTTGAAACACACTGCTATAAATGATTTATAGCAAAAGTAAAGTGTGATTTTTTTCCAACACCACACATATACACATAGCACAGAGGACCCATAGCAACATTTGAAGTAGTGAGAGCAGAGTCTTCTAGTTGCTATTAACTTCCCACCTCTGGATTCTTCAGGAAAATTAAAGGGCCTGAGACTGTAGTGTGTGTTGTCATGGCATGGTCTCTTTTTCAAAAGCTCCTGAATTATTAGCATAGAAAAGAAAGTCAGAGAGAGAGAGAGAGAGAGAGAGGGAGGGAGGGAGGGAGAGAGAGCGCATTCAGGCATCTGAAGAAAGAAAAGAAAACAGAAAAGTTCATTTTCTTACATTTCATAATTTGAGTAAAGTTGAGAAACTGGGGAATCAATAGAAGAACACTGAGGGCAGAAGAAATCATTCTTTTTTGGTAGATAAAAATCCTATATTAAAATAAGGCAGGTTTAAAGAATTAAACAAAAGATTAATTTTAAAGAAGTATTTATTATTTTCATGTTTAATGAAAATATTTATTGATTGAATTGCTTAATAATTTACTGATTTATTTTAGTATTAGTTTTTCTAAATTATTTCTATGTTTTCAAAACAGGGTCTCAATGCACCAGCTTACTCTTGAACTCTATATAAATAAAAGCATGACTTTGAGCTCTGCGTCTTCCTTATCTATGGAGTGCCTGGATTACAGGTGTATGTGGTGTATGTGGTGCTCTGGACCACACTCAGAGAATCACTGATGGTAAGGTAAGCATTCTATCAAGAGAGTTAGACCCCCCCCATCCCTAAAACCTACTACTAAGGAAGCATTGTGCCATGTCTCTTTGATAGAATTTATTGCCATGTAAGCTTTCCACTTAGAAAAAAAATTGTTATTTGCGGAGTGACGGGAAAAATTTAGCCATGTTACTGAAATGAACCAGGGTAAATAGTGAATAATATGCATAACAAAGCATGAGGAGGCACACTTGCCAAAATTACTGCTTCAGGAGCTGACTCAGTCACCAAGTGACCACAGTTGCTTCTGTACAAGACCCCTGAGGGAGAGTTGGTCCAACCATTACTTCAGTGATACTTCAACAATAGTAGCAAAATATTTATTTTTGATTAAAAAAACTGTTCATGAGAATGAAATGTTAAATGTTTCTATTGTGGCCCACTGATATGAGACAATTTGTTCAACAACAAATGGTTATCATGTATGAAGACTTTTCCCTGCCTTTTTGGTAGCCAACTTAACCATCTTGTGTTTTCTACATAATATTTTATTTGTTTGATTTCACATTAACAGAAGTACTAGGTGAAGTTCCAGTATGTTAGTCATTTGGATACACTGACATGGTCATACTACATTTAGATGAGAATAGTACATTTGTGTTTATCTTAGAATGATTACAATGCATTTTAGGATTTCTATTCTGTTATCTCCTTATTCATAGTATATGCATAGACACTGAGTTAACATTATAGTTGTGAAAAGCAAACCTAAAACACATGGGAATGGTTTAGGGATGTTTTGAGGTTTTAGACATCATTGTTTTTTATTTGTTTTGTTTGTTTTGATTTTATGATACTTTACAAACATGTAAAACTTATATACTCTATGTGGCAGTCATTAAAATCACTTTGTTTTTTCTCTTCATACAAATACTTTATAGCTTTATGAAATTTTTTTTAAAAAATGTATATCTGCATACATTATGCATATGCTTCTTATAAGCAGAACATATAGACATATTGCAAGCTATGCATTATTTAAAAATGAGCTCAAGGGTTGAGGGATTGAGCTCAGTGGTAGGCGCTTGCCTAGCGCAAGGCCTGGTTCGGTCTCCAGCTCCAAAAAAAAAAAAAAAAGAAAGAAAAAGAGCTCAAAAAGCTAGGCCATTTATCTGAATGATTTGTAAAAGAATTTCAGTAGACAAGGAAGCTGGACTCTAAAGAATGAATTTTAATTAGAAATATAAAGATATATCATCAAAAGCAATGTTTATCATTTTGCAATGTGACCCTGCTCTGTCATCTTAACAGGTAAGATGTTTACAAATATCACTCATATACTAAATTCATAAAGATTTCAAACAAGTCACAGAATTATACTTTCTAAAACAAGGTATCATACTGTCTTTAATGACTAAAAAGTGTCAAGACTCTATATTATTGTGTTACTGCTGTTGCTGTTCCTTTCTGTCACATTCTTAATTGGATGTATCTGAATTATACAAAGGTGCTTGGCCAAAGTTTCTAAGTCTTTATGTTTAATTTCCTACATGTTCAAAAGCATCTTCATCATCTCTACCTCTTCACACACCCACAGAGGCCCCTATCACACCCTCCCAAATTAACAACTTCTTTTATGGTTCTAAATTAGGTATGTATTTAGTAATGCCTTAGTTATCATAACAACAGACATTATTTTTATTGAGCTTTGGTCACATTTTAAAGTGCTGAGTTAGAGTTGATATCATAATACATTTTTAATCATGTATAGAACTAAATACTTCATAAATACACTTCTATACTATATTTATGTCTGTATTGTGCTATTTGAATTAATCCAGTTTAGATTTTAGTTTATTCCAGACTAGAAAGAAAATTTGAACTATGTCCAGATCTTCTTGTACATTCTAAACTACAGCCTGCCCCATCAGTAATTGGTATAGCAGAGTATTTAGTTGGGTACTGAAAGACACGATAAATCAATTATGCTCTTTCTGTCCATACATAGTTTATAATTTTAGGGTGCCTTTTAACATTTCACATCAGGAAGCCACAGGAGAATGAGAAAAGCTCACAAAAAGATAAACTGTTTCGTTCTTTATATCAAACAGGTTAATTTTATCTCATAACAAAAATGAGACTATTTTTATTGGATATCTTTTTATTTACATTTCAAATGTTATCCCCTTTCCTCATTTCCTGTCCATAAATCCACTATCCCCTCCCACCTCCCCTTCTTCTATGAGGGTGTTCATCCACCCAACCTCCGACCAATTCCTGCCTCCCTCCTTGCCCTGACATTCCCATATACTGGGGGTTCAGGGGTCAGTCCTTGGCAGGAACAAGGGCTTCTCCTTACATTCGTGCCCAACAAGGCCATCATCTGGATGATGATGCAGCTGGAGACATGGGTTTGTCCAAGCATACTCTTTGGATGGTGGTTTAGTTCATGGAAGCTCTAGTTGGTTAGTATTGTTGTTCCTATGGGGTTGCAAACGCCTTCAACTCCTTCAATACTTTCTCTAACTGCTCCATTGGGGACCCTGTTCTCATTTCAGTGGTTTGCTGCTAATATTCACCTCTGTATTTGTTATGCTCTGGGAGAATCTCTCATTTTTAATATTTTGTAATTTATCTCTTCAATTCTATCTGATTATCAACTGTTCCTTTCAATGATTTTTCTAATTTTAATTCTAAATAACAATGGAATTAAGTAATATTAGTTTTTATATCAGTTCACATGCCTGTTAAAAGTACTGTAAACTTGTTTGAGCATTTTTTTTCTAATATTTACAGATTTAAATGATGACAGTTTTGGCAAGAGAGAAATCTCAGCAGTAAATATATTTGTTCTTAAACTAGTCACCCTATGTTCAAATGTAACATCTAACACAGTAAGAAAAAAGTTATTCCTGCAATTCTTTTGTGACCTCTACACAAAGACTATAACACCTGCACACACAAACACATATATCAGAAAGAACACAAAGTACTCCCATACAAACATAAATGACTAAATACCTATAAATTAAAAAAAATTGTTAAAGTTGACTTGACAATCATGCCAAACCAAACTATTGTAACTGAGTTCATCCTCCTGGGACTTTCAGAGAATCCAAAAGTTCAGAAAATAGTATTCATTGTATTTTCTTTTTTCTACATGGCAACAATTGGAGGCAGCATTATCATTGCAGTGACCATCCTCTGCACCCCTGCACTGCTTGGATCACCCATGTACTTCTTCTTGGCATTTCTGTCCTTCCTGGATGCATGCATTACTTCAGTCATCACAAAAAGATGATTGTTGACTCCGTCAACGACAGCAAAACCATTTCCTTTGAAGGCTGCATGACACAGATCTTTGCTGAACATTTCTTTGCTGCTGTGGAAGTGATTGTCCTAATATCCATGACCTATGACCGCTATGTGGCCATTTGCAAGCCATTACACTACTCTTCCATAATGAACTGGAAGCTCTGTGGCACTCTGGTAGGGATAGCAAGGGCTGGGGGATTCTTACATTCTATCATACAAATTATTTTCACTTTGCAGCTACCACTTTGTGGACCCAATGTCATTGATCACTTCATGTGTGACTTGTTTCCAATTACTGGAGTTGGCATGCACTAACACTTATGTTTTATGGCCTCTTAGTGTTTGCCAACAGTGGGTCTATCTGCAGCATAATTTTTTTCTATGCTGCTAATCTCCTGGTGTCATTTTATTCCCCTTAAGAAGTCTGCAGTTCTGAGGTCGATGGAAACTCTCTCTGCCTTGGATCCCCTTATTGCTGTTATGGTTTGTTTCTTTGTCCCATGCATATTTATGTACCAAGATCTACATCTGCCTCATCTTTTTGAAAAAAAAGGTGGCTGTGTTGATGGCGTCATGACTCCATTGCTCAATCCTTTAATTTACACTTTCAGGAATAAGGAAATGAAAAATGCCATAAGGAAAATGTGGAACCGATTTAGGATGGTCTCTGATAAATTTTAAAATTTTATGCTCACAAATGTTAAAGTACAGAATAAGGAAGTCAATATTTACTTCAGCAAGTACTTTATGACTTGTTCATTATACAGGAAAAGGAGATACCATTTTATAGAGAGAACACCAATACTGTAGGTCGAAAAATTGTCTTTAACTGGAGATTGACAATCACACTATGATTTGACAACTTAGTTGTGATAGTTTGAATGAAATGTGTCCTATAAATATTTGACAATTGAGTATTTGTTTTTACTAGTGGCTATTTCCAGAGAATTAGGAGATGTGGATTTGATGGAGAAAGTATTTGCTAAGATGCTTTTTCAGTTTTCAGAAAAATTCTTAAATTTAGTTAGCTCTCTATGCTTCATGTTTGTGGTTTAAGATACGTTTTCTCAGTTGTGGCAGCTACTTGTTGCTTGCTACCTCTGTTCCATCATCATTGACTCTAGCTCTCTGGTAACATATGTTTCAACAAAATTCTTTCTTTAAGTTGCTTTGGTTATGTTGTTTTATCACAGCAATAGAAAATATCTAATATTGTCATATGAAAATCTCTATTAGTTAATTGTATACTCCTGTAACTCAAATAAAATGTTGCAAGCAAGTTGCCTATTAAATTTTGTGCATGTAACACTATGCTTTTCTAAATGTTGCTGAATTTAAAATGTGTTCAAATATGGAAAATAACTATATCAAATGAATGCTAAGTGAAAATGTTCATGTGATACATATCCAAACACTTTGTGCACAGATGTATGGAGAATATTTACATAAATAAAGTTTAAGAAGAAAATGGAATGTATAAGGGCAATAAACATGAGAAATTTTAATTTCAATTTAAGTGGGTTTGAGGTCAGTAGCAGAATTGTGTACGTTTTATACCCAAAATAAGAGCAAAATACACTTGAAGTCATCCAGGGAAATTGAAAAAGATATCTTTCTAGCAAAAGATCATGAAAATAAAGTTGGAATTATAGGTATCTTTTCAAATGCAAAATATAAATTTGTAGACAAAAGTAAGTTTGCATGATTCTGCTTTCTAAATTTCAAGTTAAACTGGAAAATTAGTAGAGAAAAGTCAAAGAACATTTTGATTCAGAATCCAAGGTCTTGAAACCCCATGGAAATTTCTCTGTACTGTTCTACTCCATATGCCATATAAAATATCATATGCCAAATTCCAAGGTGGGGCAGCATAGACCCCAGAAACCGTAGGCAGACGAAACAGAACATTTTTATGTTCACATGTGATAGTTATGAGTACTCAGACTGAACATGTAGACAAAAGTGAAATTTAAAAAAGAAAACTTAACTAAGTGCTGGATTTAGAAATATCACCATAGGAGAGAACAGGGAAATACAAAGAGTATGAAAAATAAATAAAGATTTACAGTAGAACTAGAGATTTACAAAGTTTGAAAATGAGAACTATTGCATTTGATCAAGTTGTAATTTTTATGATTTGAATGTCATTTTAATAATATCATTCTTTAATATAGAAATATAGTTTCTCTGTTGCAGTCTTATAACATTCATACAAAGTTTATACCCCCCGAATATTTTTACTTGGATAATGTGGTTTTCTTTTTTTAAAATTAAAGTAACTATAACAAGCCAACCTAAATTTATTGTGGCAGCTCTAATGACGTAGACCTAACAAACTTGAATGAATTTAATCATACAAAAGCAAAATTATTATAGAAGATAACATGGAAAATGAAACTCATTAAGTTTTGTTGGCAGAATATTGCAAGATTCTATTCTTGAAGCTAGTACGAATGAAAATGGGTAAATGTCCTACATTAATTTTATTCTTTTACTCTTTTTCTGAAAATAATGATTTTCTTCCTTATATGTCATTACCATAAAAACTGTGTCCTCATCAAAACTGTGGGTGTTAAAATAATAAAAATGTGTCAATTTTTATATGTGAAAGAACAGAATTAAACAGTGCTTTTTTCAACATTAAAGCCAGACAAAGAATTTATTCTGCAGTCTTACTTTAAACATTAGAAACAGAGTTTTATCTGTGCAAGCCAACCCAGATAACCATATCCATAACAATTCTCAGGGAAAAATGATCTACTCTGCAATAAAACCACTATGCAAAGAGGGAGGGAAGGATCAGGACCTTCTACAAGGCAGATAGATAGAAGACAAACCTTTGTTGTGCACTTGTTCCTAGAAAATACTCATACTTGTTCAAATGTTCTAAAGCCACATCTTAATTCCTCACATTCTTTCCAAGGAAAAAGTCAGAAATTCTTTATATGTCTTTGGCATGCTTGTCTGCTTTTCCTCTTCTTGGGATAAACAACTTCACACACACACACACACACACACACACACACACACACACACACACACACATATACAAGCAATACCAACAAACGTGAAGAATTGTAGCTAAAGACTAAAAGTCATCAGTATCTTAAGTCATAAGCCCTAGAGAAATCTTGATTTCTCATTTTGCTGATGGTCTCCTTTTCAAACTGCTTTCTAAATATGCATATTATCTGCGTAAGAACCCTGTGATCAATCTATTGAGACGATTCTTCTCCTAAAGACTATTGATAATTAGTAGTTGCTTTCGAGGATGTGTCACTCAGTTGTGATCCCTGAAATTGTTCTTCCTCTTGTAGATAACTTTCTTCTCCTACTCTGGCAAGAAACTCTTTATACTCACTGAGTCACATAGAAAGTACATGAGAAAAAGAGGTGGATTTTTTCAATAGAAGGGTTTTACTAGAAGGGAAAGTGAGAAGAAAAAGGAGAATAGTGTATAAAATTGACTACAATTCGTTATATGAAATTGTCAAACAAAAAATTAAGTAAGTGAAATAAAGTTGTACTACAAATTTAAGAATATTAAAATCAACAAAAATTGGAATGTTAAAGAATCTACTAGATGGTTTCATTGGGAAGTATTGCTTCTTCTCAGAGTAGGAGAATAAGGCTGACAATATCAGCATTTTAGGCCAAGTATTGTCATCAAAGTGATACCTGCAATCCATGTTAGATTTTAATAGAATAAGAGCCTGATATAGCTGTCCCCTGAAACTCTGTCAGAACCTGACAAATACAGAGGTAGGTGCTTGCAGCCAACCATTGTACTAAGTACTGAGACACCAATGGGGGAGTTAGAGAAAGGATTGAAGGAGGTGAAGGTATTTCAACCCATAGGAAGAACAATATCAACCAACCAGACCCCCCTCCCCAGAGCTCTGAGCAGGGTCACCGACCAAAGAGTACACATGGAGAGACCCATGGCTCCAACTGCATATGTAGCAGACAATAGCCTTATATGGCATCAGTGGGAGGGGAGGCTCTTGGTCCTGTAAAAGCTCGATGCCCCAGTGGAAGGGAATGTCAGGGCAGGGAGGAGGAAGTAGGTGGATGGAGGAACACCCTCATAGAAGCAGGGGTAGAAGGGATATGATAGGGGGTTCTGGAGGGGAAACCAGGAAAGGGGATAACAATTGAAATGTAAATAAATAAAATATCCAATTAAAATAAAAACATGTTTTTCTAACAATAATTATATGACAAAAGCAGTTGATATGTCAATATAGATGGGTGAAATCTCTTAAGGCCATACTGCCAGATGAAGAGCTACAGATAACCAATGGCGGCTGAGACAGTTGATCAGTATTCTCCAGGAATTTATTATCAACTGAGTCCAACAAATACACAAACAACACACACACACACACACACACACACACATATATATATATTAGACTTTTTGCAGGTTTTTAAATATAATATATACAGTGTATGTTTTTAAACATCACAATCACAAAATAGATCATAAATTTGAAAGGAAGTAGAACATAGGAGAACTTGGAGAGGAGAGAAACACTTGTGGAAATGACATAAATATAGTACAAGTGTAGGAAATGCTTTTTTGAAAACTGAAATCAAAAGTAGTTGAGGCTGTGAAATAGGCAGATGGTAAGGAAGAAAATTATGTAAGGACAGTATCTTAGCGTGTTTGAAAACTTGTGTTACATATTCAGTCTAATGTAGTTTATACACTTTGTTCAAACCAAGTTTTAAACCCAAATTGTAATCCTTCACAAACTTTCCAATTGAAGATGTGTATGTGTGTTGTGGTTCTGGAATATACAATAAAGTACTTTCAAACATTTACTTTTATTTATTATTATTAAAATACATACAGATATA